>NW_010966617.1:570549-609360 GCF_000463585.1 Tarenaya hassleriana
TGTGTGTTGATGCCGTTGTGTGTGTACCGTATTCGTGAGGGAACATGGTATAATGTGTGTGTGTGTGTGTATTAATGGGTTGGAAACATTGAAAAATATTATGATCCAACAAAATAATCTGAATCTAGTAATCCAGTCCATGATAATTGATATATATATATATATATATATATATATATATATATATATATAATACAAATGTTTTAATATCGTGAAAACATAGTATTGAAAAAAATCAAAGGTAACCAAAGTTCCTATGAGAGTATAGTTTGAGTTACAAATCACATATTGAAAGCACATGAATTTTCTGTCTTGATTTGATAATTAAAGAAAAACTAAATACTAATTTGATAAGTCATTAGGGATATCTTGATCACCCTATACAATATACATATACGAAATGAAATAAAAAAAATATGGAAAAATCCAAAAAAAAAACACTAACCTTTCAATTTTGACAAAAAAACCGATTTTTTTTTTAAAAATATTAAACTTTTTAAATTGTTCAAAATAATAACTAAACTATTCAACGAATATCAAATTAAACAATCGAGTTGATGTGGCGTATGGAAATATTGATATGATGTGAAAACAGTTTCACAAGACATTTGCACTTTTGTCTGTCACGTCAACACTTTCGTATATTACGTCAGCTCAGTTGTTTAATTTGATACTCGTCGAATAATTCAGATATTATTTTTGTCGATTTAAAAAAATAGTATCTTTTATTTTAAAAAAATCAAATTTTGTTTTGTCAAAATTGAAAAGAATTGGGTGTTATTTTTTAGATTTTCTAGAAAACATTGGAAACACAGAAATTTTCTATCTTATTATTTATACATCGTTTGTATCGTTTTTATAATTTATAATCTATATTCATCAAACTCAAATTAATTTTATTAATGAAATAAAATCTGCAAGAGATATATAACTCAATCTTCACACACTAATGTCAGAAACAAAAGAACAAACTAGGTAAAACACACACATATACCTTTTTTCTACCAAAACATATATCATAAATTCATAATAAATGAATAAAAACCAATCTTAAATTTATGTGGAAATAATTCAACGATCTTATAGCCTTGAAGATAAACAATGATTTTTTTCAATTGCTTTAATCGATTATTTTTTGTTTTAAATCAAATCAATTAAATTAGTGGAGACAAGAGTATGTGACGGCTGAATCAGACCGATCCTAGGTAATAAGGTCCGACCATATCCACAAGGATCCTTCTCTATATTCTAATTAGGACATTTATATATTTAGTATATGTATTTTATTTCAGAAACTATTCTCTTTATTTTAATTGTATTGGTATACTGTTTTAGAAGTCTTTATCAATTTATAATTTATACTTTTTTTTTTTACTATCATGGCCTATTAGCTCAGCTGGTTAGAGAGCGTCGTGCTAATAACGCGAAGGTCGCAGGTTCGAAACCTGCATGGGCCAATTCTTAGTTGTTTTTATATAATTTCCATTTTCCACCCTTTTTTTTAATCGAATTTATTAGTCACAATGTGTCACTTGCTCTTTATGTTATGGAAATTAACACAGTTTATAAAAATAAAATTCAAACATGCATGTAAAGAAAAATACGAAAAGTATATGCTGCTATGTCAATTTTCGACATGGAATCATGGATCATATATATATATATATATATATAATATTCATGCTTATCTTATCTTCTTCCACGAAATCTATTATTGTGCCATCAATATTAAGCCCCATCCACGTAAGACTAAGTTGCACAAATTGTCATTTCATGATAACTTTATTGTGATTAATAGATAGAATAGGCGCGGTTTTGGCGTCAAGAACAATTGCTTTATAACAAAAAAAACTTTACTGTGATTAGTTCTAATGCAAGGTGGTCTTTTCACAAAAAATATTGAAAATTTAAAAATTTCCTTTGCGGTATTATCCAATATTAATTTTAGAAATTCTCCAAATACAATAAAGTTTTTAAACGATGTTAATCTACGAATCCTATCCATTGTGGTATTTTCTTTGTACTTTTAATGAAGATATCGTTAGACAGAAAGGTGAGTTTGATCAAGTGAAAGATATATATACGCATGAATGTCGATGATTCCGTAGACTTTTTTTTACAAATTTACATTTTAAAAATCTAGTATTCTATAAATTTAGAGAATGATTTTATTTAAAATAAATATTAAAATTTAGTTATTTTTATTAAAACTTTCCTTTTTTTACACAATTGAATCTTGAAATTCAGTTTTTTTTTTCTCTCTCTCTCTCTCTACCATATGACCATGGTCTACGTTTTATGGATTCTATAAAAAAAAATATCTATATCTGATATTGAATATAAACCACACCCATTCGAAGATTTCAAGAAGACCAATAAATCTTTGTGAAAAAAAGTTAGGCCAAAAAAAACAATCAAAGGGCATAAGAATTTAGGGTTTGTGTCGGTGGGGCCACAAATTTGGGCCCAAATGTGCCCTAAAACGATAGCCTTATTGGGCTTCAAAAAGCCTAATTAGAGCTAATCATGCCATTCCATATGCTCACATCCTTTAGAGACCAAACCGGTCATCACTCTATCTTCACAAATTGAACTCAACCCCCTCTCTCTCTCTCTCTCTCTCTATATATATATATATATATATATATATATATATATATTGTTATTAGAGCAAATAAATGGGAGATGATGGGATTTTGACTATATATAAGGTGATCAAGGAGTGATTTGAAAGCCATTTCATCAAAAGATGAATGTGGAATGTGCATGGTGGTGGGCTCCTACATCAATCTTCACCGACAACACCACACACGATTTCAGAATCTAGAAAAAATCGACCGTAGAAAAAAAGTGTGTGTGTATATATATATATATATATATATATGCACCCACGAACAAAAATTGCAAAATCAAAAGTAGGAATCCAAGGCCACAATAGACATATGCCCCCACACCATATCATATATTAACACACAAAGCTATTAGATTTCAAAAAAGAAAAACAGTCTATTTTATATTTTTCATATATATGCCCCACGAAATCAAACGATCGTATTAATATATGGGGTATGAGCATATAAAATGTATATATGTATAAATGATCGTTAATGCAAATGATGATGATCATCATAATACATAGAAAGACATAAGTGGAAGTATGATATCAGGTGTTATAAAAAAAACCAAACACCCTCCATTGATCTCAATCATGTCCCGTTAGAAAAAAAAAAACATAAACCCGTTTTTTTTTGTCTGCAAAGATTTCCTCTCCAAGTTCAACTTGTCAACCATTCCCCATTGACAATGTCCATGAAAGGCCTCTCATCATCATCATCATCATCATCAGACCCATATAATATCTTCAAGGGATCATCCCACAAGCCCGATGGTTACCGAGAACTAGATGTTTTCAAGGCGGCGAGGTACTTTTCCGGCTATAACGAACCCACCGACGATACCTACGATTACACGAGAAAAGAGAACCGCAGGAAATGGGGATTAGCTAGGGGAAGAATCAGCTTGGATTTGCCCATCAGATCATCGGAATCGATCCATCATCATCATAAAGATCATCATGTTCATGAAAGACATGAAGTTTTCACCGTGAAGGAGAAGATTGGTGACGTGAAACACAAGCAACCTGGCTCGCCGGGCGGGAAGATCGCCAGCTTCTTGAACTCTCTTTTCCATCAGGAGAAGTCAAAGTCAAAGTCAACGACAGGATCTCAGGCTCCGGATGAAGAGGAGAGCCCTGGAGGTTGTAGGAGAAGAAGAAGAAGCAGCATCAGCCGTTTCTTGATCATGATCTCAAATAGATCCTCGAAAACAGATTCGGCGACCACAAATTCTTCGGCGAAATCTCCGTTTTCGTCTTCGAGCTCGGGTTTTAGAATCAGAACTCCTCCTCCTTGTTTAGACACACCAACAAAGAACTACGGACAGTACTCGAACATTGTGGAAACGGACAAGAACAAGGACTTGACTTGGCTGGACGATAGGCTCAAGCTGATCGAGAACCTCTCCGAGGGACAGAGGGTTTGGTCTGAAGAAGATGATCGAAGAAAGACAAACGTCGAAACCGCTGCCGCCGTGGAGGATGATGGAACCGAAAGCGATTCAAGTTCCGACCTGTTCGAGTTGCAGAACTATGATCTGTCCTGTGGGGGATTACCGGTTTACGAGACTACGAATGTTGACGCCATCAAGAAGAGTGCACATGCAAGACCCGTTTGATCATTGATCGAATCGATAATAGATTCAATGATCAAAAAATCACGTTTAATTGCGAATTATAAAAAAAAATGTATCTATATATGTGTTATATATCTATAATAGATATAATATGGGATTTGGTCCAATTTGTTTTAATGAGATTTGAGGGGTAGTGTTGATAAATCCATAAAGATTTTCCCTTCTTTGTCTCGTCGTCAACATTAAGGATTAGGGATTTATTATTAATGAATTAGAATGGTATTATACTCCATCCATTTACACACACATATATATATATATATATATATTATAGAATTAACATCCCAAGAAGACAAAGCGAGAATTGTCGTGGACCAGCACGCATGATATAGTACATGCACGTTATATTGAATTGCAATCAATTTGCTTATTATTATTATTATTATTATTATTATTATTATTATTATTATTATTATTATTATTATTATTATTATTATTATTATTTGTCTTGTCACGAGTTGTGTATCATAAGCTTCAATAGGAAAACCCAGTTGATATAAGAATGAAATAATTAGAGATAAATCATCCGTTCGAAATATAAAATAATATGCATGATTATTATTTTTTTGCTTGAGATTGATTTAACCTTAAACGACGTGCAAATGTATTCATATATTAATTGGGGACAAAAGAGATATCCAACTTTTGCAATGCATAGATTACGCTTAGCTTTCCCAATTTTCGCATATCATTACTATATATATATATATATGACATTAGGCTCGAGCTTAATAGCCTTTTTACCCATATTTACAATAACATCTCATATATATATATATATATACTGATGTTGGAATACATATTTACAATTTAATGATCAAAATTAATCTAGCTAAATTCAATAAAAAAATATTTCTCAATTAGAGGAAACCGATTAAATTAGATTGTTAGGATATTTTTATAAATCAAGAATATATATATATATATATAATGATAAAGCGTTCAATTATGGCATAATAAGATTGGATCATTGTCCCCATGTCATTAAAACCGGATCAAAATAAGAAGAAAAAATATATACGATGTTTGAGAGATCATTATAGTTATTATATGATATGATATGAATATGTGTTTGTTAATTAATTAATAGTGTTATAGTACATGAAATACGTTTTCAAGAAACATAAAAATCAAATGTGGAATCAATTATCATCACATTTACTTTTTTCCCTTTGATTTTTTATTTTTATTTTTTGTGTTCTTTTGACTGTCGGGTAAGCATATTCGAAGAAATTGATGTCACCACAAAACAATGACATATATATATATATATAAGCAAAAAAATAATTAGTATAATATAAAATAAAAAAAAACACACAAAGGGGATTCTCTTCTAACTTAGTGGGTGGAGGGTCCAAACATGCGGTTATTAAAAGGCGTGGATAATTATGTAAAAATCGGATGGCATGATAAAAAGAACATTGAAATAAAGAGAAATTACCCCATTATATATATATTGGGTTCGATATAGGCCCATTATAATAGATGATAGAATTTGTCAATCTAATCTGAACTCTCAAAATATAAAATTTTTTAATTTGATAAATAAATATGTCAAACATATCAAAAAAATATATATCAATTTTTGAAATTGAAAACAATTTTCTATATATTGATTTAAGATTCGAATATAAAATTACTTTTAAATAAAAACTATCAAATGTTGTTAAAATTTGTATATGAAATAATTTGAATAGACTATATATAAAACGTTTTTTTCAATTTTAAGAGTTTAGATATTTTTTCGGGATATATTTCAATATCTGGTGTATTTATTTGTCTAACTTAAAAGTTTATTTATTTTTTTGATATATTTTATAAAATTTGGATATTTTTATAGGATTTGAGTGAAGAAAAATAATAAATTAATGAATAAATCTCAACCTCATGTCAAAAACAACTTCTTTTTTTTTTTAAAAAAGGTCATGCTATTTTTTTTTGTAATTTTTAAAAAATTGAATTTTAAGGGGAAGAAAGCCAAAAGGGGAAGAGGGATTGGAAATAAGATTCCCCTTTTCACCTGAAAAGAGAGAGTGGTTGGTTGGTTTGCCACGTCATGGCATTTGTGCTCTGCTGCCGCCCACTCCCAACCCCCAATTAAAATAAAAGGGACGATTTTGCAATAAAGCAATAAAGTTGGGGCACCTCAGGAAAAAACGATGTCCACCACCACCACCACTCAATTTTCTTCATCCGAATCATTCCAAAGCGTACCCCTAACTTTTCCTTTTCTCACGGAATCTCACCCTTATTATTCCCTACGTGTACCATTACCCCCAAATTACACCAAACATCCATGCTTTAGTATCTTGCTTTGGATCCCACGATTATAAGAATAAAAAAAACACTAAAATCACACAAGGGTACGTTTTTTTAATTAAAAAAATTGATCAAAATGTATCCAAATTTGGATGTAGATTTTACCCTAATTACACCAAACATGCATGTTTTGGTCTCTTACTACAAATGGAACCCAATTAGAAAAATCAACCACTCAAATCAACAAACCAAATACTTTACTTTTGTTAAAATTATCATATATATATATATATTATTCAATGACCAAATATTTGAAATTTAGATTGTAGCATTGGATATAACCAAGCCTATTTAATGATTTCCAAGGGTTTTTTTTATATATATAGCAATGTATTATGTTTGTTGAATTAAATAACTTTAGTTTTACGAGGCGTTGACTGATTGTACCCTGGTATCAGGTACTATTTTTGTCACTTTGGTATGTTGGGTTGCTTTTTGTCACAAAATATTCCCAGGTATCATTTAGTAAGATTATAAAATATTAGGGTCTTCTTAGCAATTGTTCTGTTCATTTTTTTATCCCTAATTTGCCCCGCTATATTCTTATTCTACCAAAAAAGCCCCAAGCATCCCCCTTGCTTGAATACAAAAATCACAACTTGACATCTGAATTCCAAGGGACAAAACTTTGTTATAAACATAAATAATAGTAACTAAAAGTCGTGCCATTTATATAATATACCTTTGGATTATAAAAAAAAATGATACATATATATATATACACATATGTATGCAGAAGATGAACTGTATAAGCTTTTATAATAATATACCGAAATAAATTATTCACAAGTTGGTATAAAGCCTCAAACGTCCTACTGCTTGGATCTTGAATTGCTACCTTTTCCAATACAAAGGTTACCAACAAAAGGAATAATTAATTTTAAACGCCTTTTTTTATACAAACCTAATCCAAAAAGTTTAGTTATTACCTCAGTTAAATGTAAGCAGAATATAATTAACAATATAAAAATTAGAATGTAAATAGAATTCAAATCAAACAGATTCCATATAAAAAAGGTGAAACTGACCTGGTTTTGACACAAAGTGTCTTTAATATGTTTTTTTTAGTTCTAGCCATTTTAATCATGTGTTTAAGCACTAATTATTTTGAATATCCAGATAGTAAGATATTTTGATATATGATAATGTGAAATAAATATAGATTTTTTTGCTTGTTATATATGCTTAATTTGAATAATTTAATAATTTATTAGATGAAGTGGGAGACATCAAGGTGTTTAATATAAAATAGCAAAAAAAAGGTAGTAAATCACAAATGAAAAATTAGGATGATTAACTAAAGGACAAAAGATTGGGACTTGGAAAAAAAAAAGTTTTACTAAAACATGTCGTAAATAATTTATTTTTTTTTTTAAAAAGCAACAAAAAGATGTGGACATGGCTATGGTGGAAATCATGTTGACTCAACAGTGTATCTGTCTATACGTCACCACCTACACCATGGTTCCTAAGACTTCGAAGATTATTTTACTATTGTTAAAGTCCTTTCCTTTCCCTGTTCCTCGTTCTACAGAGGTCTCTGTTCCTGTTATCGGGTAAGCAATTAGATTCTTCCTCTTCAATTTTTTTCTTTTAAATTTCTCGTTGGCTCTTTTTGATCTGGGATTTCTGTTTAATCTCCAAGTTGCAATTTTTCCGGGGTTTTGGGAGGTGGGTTTTTGAAAGATCGAAAATTTGTGGGGTTGGACTGAGTTTTTCTCTCTCTCTCTAATCTCTCACCAGCGAGATGGGTTTCTTCTCCGAGGTTGTTGTTTGATAATTTTAGCTTCCGGGTCTCAGATTTCGAAGAGAATTCTTTAATTTTGTTGATTTCATGGTTAGGGTTTTGTATTTTCTCGCCTTTTCTTGTCGGGTTTTTTTCCTGGGAAAATAGAAATTGAGTAGTGTAACAAAAGTCTGGAACTTTGAATCACGTATCGAAATGATTGATTCGATTGTGTTTTCTTGTCCTCGACAAGGAAACAGAGGTTGGTTGGAATATGTCTCTCGATTTTGCCTCTTTCACTGAGTACTGACTTCACATGTCCTCGATCGACTTATGTAACAGTTGTTCTCAGTTTCAGTCTCTGTCTTCGCTCATGGACACTTGGAACTGCTCGCCTGATGGGAAAGGTGCTCTCTTTGCAAATGAATTCGACCTGTCTACTGATTCAAGCGCTAGGATGAGGAAATTCACTCCTGAATTGAACCAGAAACTCTCGAGTTTTATGGCAAACGGTATGTTCGTGTCGGAATTCTCTGATAGAGGCTTTTCCGACATGGCTCCGAAGCAGTTTCATGGTAAATCCATTGACTTCAGTGGTGATTCCACTAGAAAGATAGCTGCTTCTTCTCTGCTAGCTTCGAATTTGTTGTCCGAGGAGAGCTATTCCTGTTCGAAGTTTCCTAGTTTCTCTAGTCAGGACTGCTCTGGGATAGATTTAACACTAAGGAGTCATAGGGAACACAAGAATCCGTCGAATGACGTGTTTGGGAATGATGCATTGGTTATAGCTTCTTCTGCGTCTCCAGCTAAGAAACCTCGAGCAGCAAGTTCGTGTTTGCAGCGACCGTTGTGTCAAGTGTTTGGCTGTAACATGGACCTGAGCTCTTCTAAAGAATACCACAGACGGCACCGAGTTTGTGAGGCTCATTCGAAGTTTCCCGTGGTTGTAGTTGATGGAATGGAGCAGAGATTTTGTCAACAATGCAGCAGGTTTCGTGTTTATATATATACTGTCTCGAGTGTTGGATGTATCGAGATTGTTCACTCCTGCTTTTCTTTTGTCAGGTTTCATAAGCTTACTGAATTTGACGAAAGAAAGAGAAGTTGTCGTAGACGTTTGCTTGGTCATAATGAACGTAGAAGGAAGCCTTCGGTCTATTTGGTCCCGGGTAAAGGCCATGTAGTTTATCGTCCATCTAAAGGTATAATAATACAGACTCTCTTCACCAGTTTGTCATTTGATGATCTTTCCCCTATGGAATACACTTACACATATGAATGGTTGTAACAGGGACCAAATTTCTTCAAACTTCAATGGCAAAGCACCTGTCTTTGGATTTGCCCGAGACATTTCCCGGGGGTCTCGTATACAGAGTGATGGATTTGCAAACCCACCGTGTGGGTAGGCATGTGAAATTCGAAGACGGATATGCGAATAGTCCTCAAACTTCAATCCACCCTTCCAATGGACAGGACAGTATACCTTTGTCTGAAGTTACTACTGTTGCATCGGCTTCTGACTGGGAGTTGCAAAAGGTGTCGGGCTCTAGTTGTGCTCTCTCTCTTCTGTCAGCTCAATCATCGCAACACTTTTCAGGAACTCTGAGCTCAAGCTTCTCCTTCGCTCAAGCCAATGGAGACAAGGGTCTGAGAAATGGTATAGGAGTTCATACAGCCAGAGCGGAATCGACACAGAACGATCAGATGCAATCTTTGGTCGTAAACTTGGGCAAGAACGGTCAGTTCTTGTCTGGATCGGGCCACGGGTCTTGTTTATCTCTTGGAACAGGTTCATCTACCGTGGATCTTCTCCAGCTATCGTCCCACCTTCAAAGAGTGGAGCAACAGAGGAGCTCCAATCAGGCGAACCGCCATGGATATGAAGGTCTACCCTATTTTCTTGGCCTCTAATAAGCCAGATTCTTCATTCTTGTCCCTTGAGTCTGGGGTTGGATCTTGTCGGATCAAAGTTTGTGCCTTTGATGGTTTTCCGCATCTGGGTTTTTATGATCCATCGTAAGGTTAGTGGGTTAGAATGCGAAGCAAGAATTTGTATTCGTATTGTCCGTTCCAGACACCGGATCATGGTGCAGAAGATGGCCCTGTTTCAGTTGTAGAGTTGCAGCCGTTTAGCTAGTCTTTTTATAACGATTTTTTTTAGTTATTAACCGAATAATCAAACCGAACAAAATAAGATATAATCATAACCGAACTGAATCCGACATAAAAAGTGAACGATTATATCTTCTTGAAACTTGAATCCGACATAAAAAGTGAACGATTATATCTTCTTGAAACTTGAAAACCGAATTTAAACAGAATGGAATAAAAAAATAATCGAAAAAATCGATTTTTTTTAAAAAAATGAGTTTCTACCGATAAAAAAAAAACTGAAACAAAATCAAATTGAAATTGATATAAAAATAGAACGGTTATAGTTTTTGTATAATCGAAATAACTGAATCTAAATATGATCGTCATCCCTATGTATTGGATTTGACTAGGTTTAATCATACTTGTGTCTTGTGCTTCATATTCTGTGTCGTATAAATATACAGGGTATACGATAAGTATGTGTGTGTATATACATAAGTATATGCATGTATAAGTATGAAAATACGAGAATTCCGGCATCTGGTCCTACAAATATACAGATATGTGAAAGCTGCGAGATTTTATAATATTTATCGGAGAAGAATGTGATAGAGATGACGCAAATTTCCAGACAAGGAGGCAAATAGATGAATTTGTCTGCATGCACATGCACGTAACTTATTTCAGGGAAGAAAAAAAAAAAGACTTGTAGTCTTGTAGATAGAAGATTAATTACGATACAACGGTCCAAATATGCAACATTAAATTATATACTCCCGACACAAACTTTCGAAGAAACACGACACGTACACACACACACACACACATATATATATATATATATATATATATATGTATGTATGTATAGCCTTAAAACTCTGAATAAAAGAGTTACAGAGAGGGGACAACGATAGAAAGACAGACGGGAAGAAAATGCCGCACATAAGGCAAAGGCACCGGTTTTTCCGCACGTGCGTTAATTAGTGACTGCATATTCCTGTGGACTTCACTTCATTTCTCCAAAGCCCAAGCCCTAATTAAATGTTTATTTTATTTTATTTATGTATGGCCATTATATGATACGACGACATAAATAGACATGCAGATGCTTACGTGGATGGTTTTGCCTCCGGAAGTGAGGGAAGTAGGTGAGTTCGGAATGTACTTAGCCCACTGCACGTGTCGATTTTCATTTTGTTTTGCGTTAGCAAGCGATAATCCAAGAATAAATACATGTTAATAGACGAAAACACCATGCCGAAATTCAAATTACTATGTATATATGACCGTGTTAGGCCGATATTATGTAAAATTTGTGATGCATTTTATGATAGGGGTTTGGACTATTATTATTGTTATTATTATTATTATTATTATTATTATTATTATTATTATTATTATTATTATTATTATTATTGGCTTAAGGTTGTCTTACGTTTTTGGCAGCGGCGCTGAAAGCTTCGCGATGTGGGATTTCCGGGTTGGCAGCTTTGATACGTTGAATCTCATCCCTTTCCGTGTGTGTGTATGTGTGTATATATATATATATGGGTATTTTACAAACGAAACTTTGTTAATTTATAAAAACGTAAATATTAAAATCGGATGTATGGTATTATTATTACCTCATGAACCGATTGTAAGCCGATGGGAGCCTCTGTTTCTTTTCAGGCGCTGCAGTACCAAAATTCGTTAAAAAAAAGGCGTTTATATATATATATCTATATATATATTCACACACACGCATATGCATATACATATAAATGTACGTTTAAGCATATTGTTATGTGATTTAGTTTTCTTACGTTTAGCCACGAAAGGTGTTAAAGGAGACAGTGCTTGATCGCTCGAAGTGGACGAGGAGGATGATGATGAAGAAGAACTTCCCTTGTTGAATTCCTTGGTGTCACAGAAGCTCTGCATCTGCTTTAACCCTTAACTCATTATATATATATATATATATATATATATATATATATATATATATATATATTTCCCTTGCTAATTAATTGTAAATTAATACAATCAAAGAACACCGACGCACGCGTATTTAACACGTGTTTGTGAACATTTAATTAACCTCTCTAGGTTTAGAGAGTAATTGTTTGAAAGGAAAAGCACGTGCTTTTTAGGTACGCAAAAGAAAAACTATACGTGTATATGTACACGTACATATGTATGTATGTATGTATGTATGTATGTATGTATGTATGTATGTATGTATGTATGTGCACCTGAAGAGTGAGGCTGAGGTGGCGATCAAGATTCGGGCCTTGAGGAGGTCTTGTGGTGAGGAAAGAGAGATTGCCACAATGTCCGCATTTCACCGTCGCAGTTTCGAGCGTTCTCCTGAAAGGTATCTCCACCTATATATATATATATATACGCACCATATACACCATATGAAAAATAACCAACATTGAAATCATGTATGTATAAATTCGATCGTAACAGTGTCATTTCATTGAATAGCTAGACAACATATGCATGCAGGGAATCCCGTTGTTTAAATTATATGTACGAGCTTAGATCAGGTGACTTCTCCTCTCTTGACGGAGTATAATCATGGTTATACATCTTCGATTCTGTATATTATGGTTTAGTATATATGCGTGTGTGTGTGTGTATATATATGCGTGTGTATTATTCATGTCGCCGTATACATAGAGGTGTTACCGCGAGAATGGTGTTGCAGATAGTCGCAGCGTGCGTAGAAAAGATGGTCGGGAGGATGTGAGACCCGCGAAGCCATGGATGGTTCCTCTTCTTGATTCTTTTATAATGAGAGAGAGAGAGAGAGATAGAGAGAGATTAGGGTTTTATGGTTAATCCTTTCGTTGAAAGCATTACATATATATAGAGGACAACATATATATATAGATGTATGCATGTATGTGTACATGAGAGAAGCTTAACTTCAAATTTTATCCAAAAATGTTTTGTGAAAATTAGGATTTTTTTTGTGTCGGCTGATGAAAAAGACATTAAAAAAAAAAGGGTTCTGGTCTGTACGTGTAATTTAATTTGAAGATCGAAGGGGCAGATCTAGGGTTTTATTATCTAGTGCTGGTTGAGATAGTACAACCTCACTCTGCGAATTGTGCATGGCGAATTTATTGCTAGGGGTGGACGTTTCGGAAAACGGTTCGGGTTCGGGACATCGGGAATGGATCGGTTCGGTTTTTTCGATTTTACAAAATAGGTACCAATCAGTTTTTATATTGTGTTCGTTTCGGTTCGTTTTTTTCGGAATTTTTTAAAGTTCGATTCGGTTCGGTTCGATTCCAGAAAAATTCGGTTCTCTAAAAATAATACTGTTCGGGAATAGTTTCGGGTCGGAAAAAGTACCGTTTTTTAGGTTCGGTCCGGTTCGGTTCTTCGGAACCGAAACGTCCACCCCTATTTATTGCGTTTCGGAAAAAGATAAAGAAGATCCTAAATACCCCTTATATATTTTTTTTTGCATATCAATAATTAATTATTAATTTGGTACGGAATTATTCGTGCGTTAGAGATTTCACTAATCATTTCTTGTTCTAATTTATATGTGTCGTGTAATGCCTCCAGAGATGGATATATAAAATACATTATGAATATAAACCAAGAGGGATATATATGTGTGTGTATATATATACACGTGCATGGACATGTATATGTTAATTCCCCAGTCATTTACTTTCTACATCCAGCATAAATAAATCTCAACTATATATACATTATATAAATATAACAATATTGTACGAAACAAAATTATCGCAGAATACGAATGATGTAACCATGCAAAAGACGAAGGACGATCAATGATAATCTATGGACGATCAATGAAACTTTTCTTCATATATACACACAATATATATATATATATATGGGGTGTGGTGTGGGTGTAAATGGAACCAAATGTACATTATATATCATGGCTACATATGCATAATATAAGGTATATATATTCGGACTTTATAGTATTATTAAAAAATAGTTTAGTGAGTCCAAATAAATAAAATAAAATAATGTTTTGAAAGAAGAGTGTATATAATACGAAGAAAAGAGGACCTGTCCCATGGCTTCCATCTTTTGTGGGTGCACTGCCATTCATGGAAATAGGAACGTGACAAGTGAATGTTCTCTCACGTCCCTTTCGTCCACTAACTTTTTTAGTTACTAATTAAGCACACTCACATCTTATTAATTATTAATTATTAAATCTGATGAAATATTACAGAGAAATAAAATTATAAAATAAAGTATGAGAGTGGATGGGACGATAGCCTCGAAATGGAAAGAAAGCTAGAATGAGGAGAGGGAAGGGATCAGGCTTCCATGCTCGTATAAGTTTCGCCTTTACCCTCCTCTAGGCATCTCTCTACTTTCATAGATAGATAAATGTCACCATTCATAACCTCACACACACACATGTATACATATATATATTGGGGGCAAAAAAAAAGTTACAAATTTTATAGTCATTTAAAAAAATACTGTTTTGTAGTATGGAAAACATAAAATTTGTGATAATAAACGTAATGACAAGATTTCCCTCGAGGGTCAATGGAGATTGGAGAGTATACGTACTATTACGGTATTACCCTCGAAAGAACCTTCACATCGTCACATGTGGTTCGGTCCTGTTTCCTTGACGGATTTGTTCGCCTTTTCTTTTGTTTTATATTTCTTTTTCTATGTTTGGAAATTATAATGTAAATATTACTAATTTGTGATGTTCGATAAAATTAAAATGGTATAATAAAAATATATGAATTACATATAAATGCAATCAGTACCTTTTTTATTGGTAATTTTACTTATGAACATTTTCACATCATTAACCATATAATCGTTTTATTTTTCATAATTATTTTTTGTCAATAATAGATGTATCAATAGTGGCGTAAAAACACAACCCCTTATTTCATTTGAATTTTATATTTTAAATCATATTGTCCAAATTTTCAAGTATCTTAAACGTTAGCATAGGATAACTTTCTTGGACCATTTCATTTTAATTTTATATTTTTTACATATCATGATTTACTGGATATTAGTTTTGTTTTCCCCCTATTTTGGGCAAGATTTTTTGGCACAAGTATCAAATTGGATCCGTTTCAAAATCGTCATTTTTTAAATGCCAAATAATTCAATTTTTTAAAATATGTTATCAAATAGATGCAGATCAAAAAGTGAATTAAATCATACAGGATTTTTCATATAAATATTCTATAAATAATTCAACTCGTAAGTGATAGGGTAAAACTTATTTTCAATTTAGATTTGACTTTCCATTGGATAGTGATATTCATCTGGATTTTCTGATATTTTAGAAGGTATAGTTGGATAAAAATTCGATAAGTTCGTTAAAAAGAAAAAAATTGTACAACTATTTTTAGGGCTGGGCGTTTCGGTTCGGTTCTTCGGAACCGGACCGAACCGAACCGTTAAAACGGTATTTTTCCCGACCCGAAACCGTTGTTATTTTCCGAACGGTACCATTTTTAGAGAACCGAATTTTTCCGGAACCGAACCGAACCGAACCGAACTTTAAAAATCCCGAAAAACCGAATATTTTTAAAGGAAATCTAACATTTTTTTTAATAAAATCCGGAACCGAACCGAACCGATACCGAAACCGAACCGAACCGAATACAATAAAAAACCCGATTGATACCTATTTTTGTAAAACCGAAAGAACCGAACTGATCTATTCCATCCCGAACCCGAACCGTTTCCCGAAACGCCCACCGCTAACTATTCTCACCATCTCTTTTTTTGGATTCATGTATGTCTATTTGATTGGTATATGGACCATGGCCATAAGCCCATCAATGAACAATCCAAAAATCATAATACTATGGGCCTTCCGGTAAAGCCATTAGTTATATGGGCCTTAAAGGCCCACTTATTGTGAAATATCGGCCTTCGATTTTTCATATTTATGGAGGGAACCACTTTTTTCCCGCGGCTCGATAACACAAACCCTCTCTGTGCCATTATCTCGAATTGTTTACATCGTCGTTGCGATTGGCGACTGAGCTTCTTTTCAGCTGAAATCTCGCATATCAATGGCGAAAAAGGGAGCTGGTTGTGAAGAATGGAGGTCTGATGACCTTGAAATCATATCGATCGGAGCTGTATACACCGGCTCATGGGACAAGAAGTACTGGAGTTCGTCTAGGGTTTGCTATCTTCTTTTCTTTTCCTCTCTTTCTTCTCTAAGCTGTGAAAGATGTTTCGCATTAATCGATTGCGGTGCATTTAGAAAATTCAATTCTTGGGGGTGATTTTGGAATTCGGCATGGTTTCTCACTTGCTATATGGAAGATCGTGAACGAATAAATGACAGGAATTTGAACAATGGTTCTTGATTTTTGAACAATTATGCTTGTAAATTTCATGTCTGTAGTTGGTCGTTTCCTGGGTTGTAAAGAAATTGTGGGTATTATAGGTACTATAACCATTAAAGGCCCTTTATGAGCTTTGCTTCGCAGAGAAAAAAATGATTTTCTGGTGGAGGGAGGTTAATTATTTCACTATAATTTGTCTTGGATGCAGTGGAATTAACAATTATCTAATTTTCTGAACGTTTGTTAGTGTGATTAAAGAAGATAGTCTGGATGCTCTTAGTTCATGGAGAACACTTGTTGATTGCTATTCTCATTTTTTTTAAAAATTTTTCAGGGTAAAGATCGTTACCCTTATCCTGTGGGCTATAAAGCTGTCCGAACTCACAATGGGAACACATATAAGATGGAGATTCAAGAAGGTCCAAAGGGGCCTGTATTTCTGGTGAACCTTCTGTTTACTATGATTTTTATAGTTGTGCACATCTTTTGTTGAATGGTTAGTAAAGCAGGGATCTTACTATATTGGTGCAGATTAGACATTCCACTGAATCATGGTTTGGGCAGACTCCGGATATCGCATGGGGAAAGTTCCAGAAGACAGGTTTCTCCCACCTAAAAGTATGGCATGGAAAAAGATTTACATGCAAGATGGATGGCGTGGAGGTACATTCCAGTTTCTTATTGTTTCAAATGCAGAGCATCATTCATCTCCTCCAAAATAAATTTGTAGACCATCAAACAGGTTACATTTTTTACTATACGTCTGTGTATGAGATTGGTGTTTTAATATCAAACTTGCAATCAACGTTTTAATATCAGACAACAGGTGTTTTAATATCAAACATTCAAACTTGCTTCACTGCGTTTTCCCCGAAACTTCAGGCTTCAGCATATTATTGAAGGTTGAAGCTTTTCATGAAAATTACCTGTTGACTGGATCATTGTGGTTATACAACACCAGGGATCTAATTCTATTCTTCTACTGGGAACAGATTGGGACGATACTTTTACGATGTTCAATTTTTGGGTTTCTATACATTGTTAGGACCATCCCTTTTCTCTTCCCGATGAGGGGGGTTATGCAAGCTTTAACAGCCTCAAAGTTATGATAGGCTTACTTTCCTATACTTCGAGTGCTGAATTAATTAATGCATATGAGAATCTCATGATACCTAATTATTATTACTGTACAAGGTCAATTTCATTCTCATCAAATTTTGTGCTGCAGTTTTTTGGTTTCAAAAACCCGTTGGTCCAGAGGTTGCTAAGGGAACTTGTGGGAAACACCTTTGGAGCAAGAGAAAATCGCTTCTTAGTTCCTAGCTCCAGCAATGGGGCCTCTAAAATCCTGGATGATGACGAAAATCCAGTCACGTATGCATATCCCAGTTTCTTACCTTACTTGGACAAATCAGTGCCTAGGAAGAAAAGAAGCAGAAGATCTGAAATAGCATGCCAAAAGTCATTAGGTGGAAATAACCATAAAAGGCCAAGACCCAGAGACTTGTTATCTGATGGCGAGATTACAAATTCAGTGCCTATGCCATCCTGTTCAATCAAAGGAGAAACAGACAGATTTGGACTTCGAGGAATAGAAATACCACCAGAAAGGTTGCATTTGGATTGTGCTCCTATAGAAGATCCATGTATATCAATAGAAACCCCCCCTCATGTGAAAGTTGTAGTACCTCTTCAAGAAATAGATGAACTTCCTGACAGATGTAAATCAAAGCCAGTATCGAACTTCTGTGAAGAGGTAACCCATTAAATTTTAGCAGGGTGGTATATGTTGCTTTACAGGAAAATAGTTTTAAACAAGAAGAATCTTAACTTTTTGCAGCTTCATAGGTTGCAAGATACTGACGATGTAATGGCTGTTTCCAAACTGGCCACAGAAGATAGACCAGGTGATGAGTCAGTTTTGAAAGAGAGTCAAAATATGACTGATGTCAATCTTTGTGCACCCGATACCTTGGATTTTCTTCAAGGTATTTACTTCTTCATTTTTATGCACGTAATTAATGTTTGCTTCTAGTTTTCGATTTGCCTTTCACCAAAGAAAAAAAGGTCATTCTCTTTGGCTACATCTCTTATGGTTTTTTCATGCCCACTCCATGCAGATATTGCCGTAAGTTCGGCCCCCAATGTGGAAGATCTTAAAAGTTTCCAGGTGAAGGAAGAATTAACTACTGAGAACATGATTGTTAGTGAAGGACTTGTAGCTGAATTAGGTTTGAATTTGTCTTCGAAAAGTAGTGATTCGGAATCAGCTGATCAGGACATCGCTAAGTCAATGATCACTCTGCTACTTCCTCAAGCAGTTCCTCTTCTCGAGAAGGCCTCAAACAGAAAGCAGAAGAAAAATAATATTTCCAGGTTAAGTCTTCCAGAGAGAAGAAAAGGGAGCCAAAGTGATGATGTTCCAGTACGTCTCATACTTAACCCACAAGGTGCCTGAATTATAAGTTTCTTTTTGAAGGAATATACTATATTTTTCCTTCTTATGTAGTACAAAAATATGTCCTGAGATTCTTGAAATACTCTATTATCACCTTCCTTACCATAATTTCTTTTAAAAATTTGCAGCTGTGCCTTTGTCCATGAAAGTTTGCAATGTAGATGATGAACACTCGCACAATGTTTCTCCAGATTCTGATACTGATTTTAGAGATCCAGATATTAAATCCATCATTCCCGACAGTTTTGATGAGTCTCAGCTGGATATTGTCTGGAGTGATCATATCATGTCCTCTCCTCCCAAGGAGGCTTATCCAGCATGTCTTAATCGACCACCCAGCTCCAAGGAACAGGTTTCAAAGCCGAATGTGAAGGTGTCGGTTTCTGATTTGGAGACTAATAAAAGCAAAGATTTTTCTTCATATCATGATCTTCATACAGTTTCGGATCCAAATATTCTGAAAGAGCATATGAACAAGTCCGTATCAGTGCCACACCGTACAATTTCAACTAAAAGGAGGTCAACCCAAGAATCTCAGGAAGTCTGCCCTGATGCAGGCGGAAAGTTGCTGCAAAAAGAACACTCTGAAAACAAGGACTCAAAGAACAAACTTGATTCTGTTGAGGGTAAGGGTATTACATTAAATCTAAATGATAAAAAAATGATTTCTATCATTTGCCACATATCCAGAATGTTTTGCATGATAATGTCTGACTAATATAAGTATGAATCTCACCTGGCTGCAGGTAAGGGTACTGTGGCTAATGCAACCCCTTCTGAAGTTGACTCTATCAAACAAGAAAAACATAAGGTTTATACCAGGAGAAGATTCCCAACTTGTCATCTGCAAAGAAATGGAAACCTATCCTCTGAAAGTGGTACTGGTAGTATTAACATTGAAAATAACTTCGTAACCAAATCGTCTCCTAAGAAAGTCCCTTTCTTGGAGCTTCAGCAAGTGATGTCTGACAATTGTGGACCCCATATATCAGATCTGCTGGAAGCTGGAATCGGTCATGAAGAACAACAATCCCAAAGTTTTGTGTTAGCAAAAATGGATGACAAATGCACCAACCTAACAAATAATACAGAATCCCAGAGCAGGAGATCAGTTCATGATATATCAACATCTTCATTTCCATCTCCAAAGCCGGAGAACATTCAAACAATTGAATTTCCAGCTGGTGTGGATGTAAAGCTCCATAAGGATATAAAGATCAATAACGAACTGGCAAAAACTGTAGAGCTGCTTGGTAGTTACTTTCTTCCGATGCCTATTTCATCAATATTGCTCAAGTCTGTTGAGGGTGAAATCTATGTTTGCGTGGTGAGCTGTCTTACAACAGATAGGTTTAGAACTCTCTTTGTGTACAAGATAGCAGCTAAAGAACCAATGAAAGGATGCCCCTCTTTGATTGGTCATACTCCTGTTATACTTCCTTTTGAGGAAGACAGATCTGGTAGAAATGTAAGTGCTGTGAGAGCATTTGTTTTCATTCATATTCCGCTGATTTGATAGGGTATCATATCTCATTTGTTCTTTTGAATGTCCTGATGGCTTGTAACCCTTTCTCAGGAAGCACTGGAAAGATCTTGTTTGCATTTCACTCCAAATGGGCAGGATCTTATTTTGTGCGGTGACATCAGAACACCTTGTTGCAGGTTCAGCTTCCATATTGTAGCATATTCATACGATACAGCAGGGAAGAGAAACGGATTTGGCTAAGGGATTTTCCTTTTTGCAGGGAAGGGAGGACCGACTGTTTGTGTTTGACTTGTACCTCAGCTGGCTTCGAGGAGAATGCAATTAGGATTGTCCAAGTGACACTTGGCCATGTTTCTCTCGTGACAAAACTTCAAGCAGTTGAAAACGTGCAGTGTATGGTGGTGTGTGATCCCAGCTATCTTGTTGCAGTAGGAAAGAGTATGGGATTTTGACTATATATAAGGTGATCAAGGAGTGATTTGAAAGCCATTTCATCAAAAGATGAATGTGGAATGTGCATGGTGGTGGGCTCCTACATCAATCTTCACCGACAACACCACACACGATTTCAGAATCTAGAAAAAATCGACCGTAGAAAAAAAGTGTGTGTGTATATATATAAATATATATATATATGCACCCACGAACAAAAATTGCAAAATCAAAAGTAGGAATCCAAGGCCACAATAGACATATGCCCCCACACCATATCATATATTAACACACAAAGCTATTAGATTTCAAAAAAGAAAAACAGTCTATTTTATATTTTTCATATATATGCCCCACGAAATCAAACGATCGTATTAATATATGGGGTATGAGCATATAAAATGTATATATGTATAAATGATCGTTAATGCAAATGATGATGATCATCATAATACATAGAAAGACATAAGTGGAAGTATGATATCAGGTGTTATAAAAAAAACCAAACACCCTCCATTGATCTCAATCATGTCCCGTTAGAAAAAAAAAAACTGTTGCAGTAGGAAAGAGTGGAAAGCTCATGGTGTGGGTCATGGACTCCTCATGGAGGTGCTCTCACCAGTGTTCAGTTTTGCTCTTTCCTCTTCAAATTATCGTCACGTCCTTATTGGATGTGGAGAAGCGGAATGAGTCATCATAGAACGTTGTATTAACATATGGTTCTCCCCATTCGCAGAGTTCCTGTCAAAGAGTTCATCGTACCCATTAATCCGTGCATATCTTCTTGCATTGTGGAGTTGAAGCAGATCCCAAAATGTCCGTATCTTGTTGTCGGACATAATGGTGTTGGAGAATTCACAATATGGTACACTTCTCTCTCTTTAAAGAGCTTATCTTCCCATCCTTCACATTTTGACATCCTTCAAGATTGTGGAAGAGAAGTTTTCTTGTGTAAAACAATTTTGTAATCGTGTTTTTCCTGCTATCATGAGGGGTGGCTGTTTTTTGTAATCACTGTCATCCCTTTTTTCTTCGGTTTCCAGCGCCGCAGCATGTTAACCTGGTTCGTTATTTTCTAGGGATATCTCGAAAAGGATCCTAGTGTCAAGGTTTTCATCTCCGAACAATTCAATCTTCGAGTTCATTCCAATCAGCTTGTTTGCTTGGCACCCTATATCCAGTCATTCTACCATGGAGGATCACATTGAGGGAATTTTAGCTGCAACTAAACTATGGTTCCCGAAACATGTAGACGTCAATGCATTGGTTCCAACCGAAGGAAAAGATGCTGCAGTCTGGATTTTAGTTTCTACAGCTTCTGACAACGGAGAAATTCCAGCAAGATGTTGGAGATTGGCTCTGCTGATGAAAGATGCAGTCATATATGGCCATCAACTCGATCCTAGGTAATCACCACAAATTTTTTTCAAGCGTACTCCTCAGGCTTTTGATGATGACTTGCCTTAAATTTCTTTCGGCCCAGAAATCTAGTTGTCTGAGGACTTAAGTTTTATAAATTCTAAAATTTCAGCTATGAAACGGTTCAAGCTACTAGCAATTTTTTTTTTCAGTAGCTTAAATTGATGGGTGCTGAAAAAATCTATCTACAGGGCCTCTGCGGCAGGGGCAATGTCTGGACATGGGATACTTGGCACACATGATGGACTTATCTACTTGTGGGACTTGTCCACTGGATCTAAACTTGGCTCTCTCCACAATTTTGAAGGTAATCTGTTTAGTCCTTTCCTCCTTTCCTTAAAGCATAAAACAATCAATGCAAAGACAGAAACTGACAGAAGCTCGTTGTCGAGATCTTGTCACAGGTCATAGAGTTTCATGCATAAGTACAGATGATTCTACTCCGGGAAAGCTCTGCATAGCGAGTGACGAAGGTCAGCTTCTGGTTTACCACCATCAGTAAGGATTAAAACATAGTTCTTTGAGCTTTTGCCCTCTTGTCCCAAAATGTTTTGTGAAATCTCGGACAAAGACACAGGAGATTCCAAAACTGAACTGTGTACTTGTCCAAAAGTGAGAATCTTGGTTGAAAAAATGTATGTTGTCATTCTCCTGTAATACATCAATATGAAACATAATCTTCAAAAGAAAGTATTATCCCCCAAGAAATGAACCTTTTTGTGAGATCATCATCCTCAAGAGCTTCTTCCTCTTCTCAGCATTGCATTGCATAGCCTTGCAGCATCAACATTATCTCTGATGTTATGAACCCTAATGATATTGGCACCTCGTAATATGCCAGCTGTAACCGATGCAACTGTTGCTGGATCTCTGTCTCTGGCAACGGGCCGATCACAGATATCCCCTAGAAATCTCTTCCTCGAAGGGCCAATCATTAGAGGAGCATGAGAAATGGCTAGGCTTTTCTTTGCTATCTCTTCCCTGACCTTTGGCAATCCCATGAGGATATCCAAATTATGATCCACCTTCTTCGAAAACCCGATTCCCGGGTCTATCATGATCCTCCAAGCCGGAATTCCCGAGAGTTCTGCATCTCTAACTCTCGCATAGAGTTCAGAGGCCACATCCCTGCAGACATCATCGTACTTCAAGTTTTCTTTGTCCTGCATTGTACATGGATCTCCCCTCATGTGCATGGCAATGTAAGGAACCCTAGATTCAGCCACAACCTTGTACATATTCGGGTCTAATGCTCCTGCAGATACATCATTCACAATGTCAGCTCCTTTCTTTACAGCTTCTGAAGCAACCTCCGAGGAGAACGTGTCAACAGATATGAGCTTTCCTTCCATCTCGGGCATAACCCGGACAGCCTCTAAGACAGGAATCAGTCTATCCAGTTCTTCTTGGGCAGAAATCCTTGAAGCCATAGGTCTTGTCGACTGTGCACCGATATCGATGATGTCAGCCCCTTCAGTAGCCATTGAAAGAACCCGGGAAACTGCAGAATCTAAAGATTGAAACTTTCCTCCGTCGCTAAAGCTGTCGGGTGTAAGATTGAGTATACCCATCACATAAGGTTTTTCAGAGAAATCCCATAACTTATCCCCTATCGGTACGACCCTTCTGATACCTTCTTTCCCGATCAAAGATTCACCGCTTAGTCTTTCCCATGCCTCAAAAAGCCCACCAGGATGGATAGAGAGGGAATGCCAATGTGAAACTGTATCATTATCAACAGCTGATCCGAGCAAATCCACCAGAGGAGCCAATACAAACGGCCTCTCCCAAATTCTCTCGTGAGGTACCGTTAACTTATCAGAGCTTATTCTAAGCCTCCCGTAAAACAATATGTCCAAGTCAAGTGGTCTCGGTCCATACCTTATGCCATTTCCACGACCCATTTCCCTCTCGATTGTCTTGAGTACGGTCAATAGGTCGTGAGGGGCGTGCTTTGTCACGCCTCTAACTGCAGCGTTCAGAAACCGGGGTTGGTCAGTGACATAAGCGGGCGCAGTTTCGTACAAACAGCTGTGTCTGGTTATGTCAATCCCCGAACCCTTCATCAGGTTCAAAGCATCGTTGAAATTCTTGATCCGGTTTCCGACATTACTTCCCAAAGCAATCACAACTTCCTGCTCTGTGGAATAAACTCCACTCAGAGTGGCATTAATGGCTGTATTGCAGAAAGCTGCAATGAAAACAAAATCGTCATTATATCACATATACATACATACATACTGGACTCTATACTTACACAGCACTAACAGGAAACAACACAGAAAGTAAAGCTATCTTACAATCTACAGATCAATCATCCCAACCCAATCAAGAAGCTGAAACTTTGGGTAATTACAAGATCAGAGGCTTGAAAGTTTCTGAGATTTGACACTGCATATGCGGTGTTCATATTTGTATGCATATGCGTTTAGATGTGAAGCGATGAAAAACGTTCTACCTCTGAAATTCTTCCATCCTAAAGGGAACCCCTGTTTCAAAGGCGAAACATGCTTGAAAGCTTTCGTCTTCTTCCACATAGTATTAACTCACCAAAAAAAAAAAAGAGATTCTGGATTCAGAAGAGCAGAAGCAAACGAAGAAGATACGAACCCATGTCACAAGATTAAGATTTGATTCACATTCCGGCAAGAGAAGAACACATGAGATCAAAGGGAAGAAGAAAGTCCCGTTTTTTGTTGTCGTTGTTGTGGACTCTTGTGTCTTGTCCGTGTAAATACCTGCAACCCTATCTTCCATGAATCGATACACCAAAAAAAAAAGAAAGAGGAATTATCAAATGTCAAGTTTACCCTCTTAATACCCTTTATTAAATAAAGTATTAAAATCCTTATACCTACCTGTAATCTCTTAACACAGATTTATTCCCTTGTAATTATCATTATAAATTTATAATTCCCTGATAGATTAATAGGTCAACTTGAAAATTTCTTGTAATACCAAATAATAAATTTTAAAATTATAATGATATATTTTTTTGAATAAATTTGTCGTTCAGAAATTAGTTTTCAAATTCAAGGGGTTTACTTGCTCGATTCTTGACGTGGTAGTTTTTTTGGCATTGTAAGGTTGGGGTAATTTTACGGCCTAATTTTTTGGTGTATTGTGCTGGGTCATATGCGGTGTTTGCCCAGCTAAACCCCTCATCCTCTCCCCCGCCAAGGCTCTTGCTTTCTGAGCTTAAACCCCATTCTCCGACAACCCGATAAAGATTCCGAATTTCCTGGAAAAGTGGTCGCCTGATTTTGTTTTCTGCGTTTAATCTCTCGTCGGCTTCATGGGTTTGAAGGCTTAAGTTTTGGTATAGCTTGTTTTGGGAAGAAGTCTCGCAATAGTTCATGGCGTCTCTCTCTTTCACGCAGTTTCTCTCCCTGACCAGGTCTCCGTGCATCTTTTTCTCTCCTCCTTTCTAAATCTTAGTTAATTTCCAACTGCTGCTTGTGGCCGTCGTATTGCATCCTAAAGTTCATAAATTTATGTTGCTTTCTTATCTTTTCCATGGAGAAGTTGCAAGGATGATGTCGAGGGAACTTTCTTCCTACGTTGTTACATTTTGTTCATTTTAGGCCGTGACCGAGTTATTTGAGCCGAAAAACGTTCGAGCTTTAACATTTGATGGCAGTCTTTAAGTTTGGTGGCAGAGACTTTCTTATATGTTGAATCTTGCTTCTGATTTCATAACATTCTCTAAGTTGATAGTCATGAGTTGAGTCTCTCACGAATGAGCTCTTCCTTTTCAGATGCAGTTCCG
Source organism: Tarenaya hassleriana (assembly GCF_000463585.1). Lineage (NCBI taxonomy): Eukaryota > Viridiplantae > Streptophyta > Magnoliopsida > Brassicales > Cleomaceae > Tarenaya > Tarenaya hassleriana. The sequence continues at coordinate 596,839 of NW_010966617.1, forward strand.
ATGTCTCTTATATCCGGACACCGGATTTTGTTCAGCTTCGAGGTTTAAATTGCAATGGTAAGCCGAGTTTTACGGTTTCTGCCCGGAGAAAGATTTCAGAGTCGGCACCTCTGGTTGATGAAGAAGATGGAAATGGAGCTGTTGGGAGAAAGACCCCATCTAGAAGTTCTAGGAGTGGAGCTGCTCGAACGAGGAAGAAGACAGTGGTTGATGATGAATTAGAGGAAAGTTCTGAACTTTGTGTGGATGAGGATGCCTCAGAAGAGGAAAATGCTGTCTCAGCTTCGACTACACAGCCACGGAGAACTAGAAGGAAAGGTACGTTGTTTTGTGTACTCCCTCGTCCTGAAGGCTTTGCTTAAAAGTCTGTTAATTTGAAATCTGAAAATTTGCAGCTTTAGCATCTTCTTCTGATGTGGATGAAGCGAAAACCGAGAAGAAAGTTAGGAGAAGGAGGGCTGCTAAAAAGGACAAAGATATTGATAATGCATCTGAAGTTAGTGACCTCGAGGAGCCCCCGACAATTGAAAATGTGGATGCCGAGAGTGAAGAAGACATTGATCTGGACAAATATGAGAGTGAAGATATTAGTTATACATATGGATGGCCTCCACTGGTTTGTTGCTTTGGATCTGCACAACATGCTTTTGTACCCTCGGGGAGGAGGGCAAACAGACTTTTGGATTATGAATTACATGATCGAATGAGAGATGCATTCTGGGCTCCGGAAAAGTTTATCCGGGCACCCGGGGGATGTGCAGGAGGTGTTGCTATTGCTCTTGCAAGTTTGGGTGGTAAGGTTGCATTTATGGGCAAACTCGGGGATGATGATTATGGTCGGGCGATGTTGTATTATCTGAATGTCTGTAATGTTCAGACACGATCAGTTCGCATTGATGGTAAAAAACCTACGGCATGTTCTACGATGAAGCTCAGCAAGAGAGGTCGCTTGAAAACAACGTGTGTTAAATCTTGTGCCGAGGATTCTCTCTCAAATTCGGAGATTAACATTGATGTTCTGAAAGAGGTAGTATCTCGGTTATCTCACGTAATAATGTTTTCGCAGCTAAGCCGTTCTCAAGAAACCTGCAAGTTGTTGAGAAACATGCTAAAGCCATCCTCTTTTTCTTTGATCAATGACCTCTTTCTGACTTGGCGCAGGCTAAAATGTTCTACTTCAGCACACATTCTCTGCTTGATAGAAAGATGAGGTCTACTACATTACAAGCCATCAAGATATCAAAGAAACTAGGCAGTGTTATCTTCTATGACGTGAACCTGCCCTTGCCGTTATGGCAGTCCCACGAAGAAACCAAGGCATTCATACAAGAAGTGTGGGATCTTGCAGATATCATCGAGATCACAAAACAAGAACTTGAATTCTTATGTGGAATCAACCCAGCCGAAGAGTTTGATACAAAGAACAACAACAGTAACAAGTTTGTCCACTATGGTCCAGAAATTGTGGAACCACTTTGGCATGAGAACCTCAAGGTTTTGTTTGTGACAAATGGCACTTCTAAGATACATTACTACACGAAAGATCACGACGGTGCAGTTCTTGGAATGGAAGATGCACCTATCACACCTTTTACAGGTGATATGTCAGCATCTGGAGATGGCATCGTTGCAGGTAGTGTTTTTCGATTGTTTCTTCTCGTTGAGAAATGGGTTTAATCGTGATGGGGATTTGATTAAAAGTTTAAAACTAAACTTGTTCATGTGGCATACATTTTCAGGTCTAATGAGAATGCTGACAGTTCAGCCCGATCTCATAACCGATAAAGGATACTTGGAACGGATGTTAAGGTATGCAATTGAGTGCGGGGTTGTAGATCAATGGCTGCTGGCACAAACACGGGGATTTCCTGCTAAGGGAGAGATGGAAGACGATGAAGATGAAGACGAAGATGGAGATGAAACTGATCCGGATGGAATTAGGTCAGTTACCGAAAAGGAGTATAGAACCTTAGAGTATGCTGATGAGGAAGATGACCCATATGCTATGAAACCAATAGCAGAAAGGGTATACAGGACCTTAGAGCCTGTTGGTTCAGTGAGTGATGACAATACATCTTGATTTCAAATTGAGTGTCCAAATTTAGGATTATTATTAAATTCCCCTTGTTTGTTAGCATCTCCTAGCAGTGGTATTGCCATTGTCTTTTTCATTTATCTTGCCAAAACAGGTAGCAAGCTTGTTCTGTAATAGAAGCAAGAACCTTGGAGTTCATATATGAGCATGGATAATGCCTGAAAAAGGCCATGTTTTACATTAAAGGAAATTCAAATCAGGATTATCAATCCTTATTTGATGCTCAACATGCCATCCGAAATACAGAAATGACAAGATAAAACCCTAACAGTTCTTGGTTCCCAAAAGAGCACATTCTAAATATCATGCAAAGAGATCCTGTTTGGTTCCTGCATTAGCAACTTGAAAACCGATTTCACTAATCCAGGTAGAGAGTTATCCTTCTATGAGCCTCGAAAGGCAGATTGAACCTCAGATCCTTTTGTTTCCGGCTTAATGGTCTGCCTTTGCTTTCGGGATCTCTGTTCTCCCTCACATCTGCTAACTTCCAGACGCAATGCTCCGATTCTGAATCTACAGACTCTAGAAGGAACACTGCACTCTTTTCTGCTTTCCTCGAGTTTGTTTCTTCGATATAGCTTACTCTCATGGGCATCTCCTTGAACCGATTCAAATCATCCGGTACAATCAGCAACCTCTCTGCTCCTGGAGATGACACCTTCACAATAAAACCATTACGAGAACGTCAATAAATAAACGACCCAGGTGATGGTTGGTTGATTCCTCAAGAAAATCTAGTGACTGCATCCAAATTTAATCTTTACCTCGAGGGCTAGATCCTCAGGAACTATCTTCGCAGCCCCAGCTTCGTCCAACCTCTTTTTGTACTCTTGACTAAATCCCTCGAGTTCCTCCATCGTAGGACACCCATATCTTCGTAAAAAACAAGAAACCAAGTTATAAAACCATGTTCCTCCTCTGTGTTTAGCATCTGAAGCTTGCCCCATTCTCATATTTTATATAGAACGGTAAGAATTGTGTATACTCATTTGATAGTTTGTCAAGCCTGACGTAAATATATCCACGAGGAGAAGTTCTGAAAGCGAAGAGCTTTACATCCGAGCTAAACTGCTTCAAGACCTCTACAGCTATAGAGAGAGCTCTTTCACCCCATGGGACACCTCGAAGGACCACACCACCACCATCTCCTCCATCTCCTATCTATAAATGGATGGAGTGAGAAACTGATAGTCACTGTATGAACCTTAATATCAGAGAAGAAGATGGTTTGGTTACCTGAGGCTCGGCTTCTTCTTCCTCTTCCCATTCATCTATGACTTCCACATCATCAGTTGTTTCATCTGCTAATTGAACAGAAATGTGTATCAGGAGAAACAGCATAACTACGTTCATGGTACGGCATTAAACTGATCAAAATGCCAATTGCTGATACTGAATCAACCCACTTTCAATAACTAATCAAGAAAAGTTTCTGACTTTTCTCTTCTTCTTCGATTTTTCTTCGGCTGAAGTTTCTGACTTTTGTTAATCCAACAAAAGGGTTATTACAGATCGCGACGATACCAATGAAACAATTGTTTTGGCAGTGAGAGCAAAAGGTAGAACAAGAATTGCACGAGACATTTCGACGAACACTTGGAAGGCATACGCATACAACCATTAGAATCTTAGTAAGCACTCGTAATAACAACAGTTGTGATCATCCTAAGCAACCGCACGACAAGATTTTCCCACGTTGTTTTTCGTGTAAAAGTAAAAGAAAAAGAAAACGAAAACAATAACCCACAAGAGAGAACTGTCGGAAGAACGAAACTTGACAACCCAGGAACCGGAGAGATTCAACAAGAAGAGGGGTCATTTCTTACACTGAAAGGTGTCTTCTTCCGCAGAGTCTCTGTCGCCATTGGAGCTGACGGTGTTTAGCAGTCGAGTGGGGAAAGAAGAAGAAAACGTAGAGACATGATACGAGAATGAAGAAGAAGAAGAGAGGGAAAGACGGGCCTCGGTAATTGAAAGTAAAGAGGAAGAAAACAAGCTTCTAACGGCGGGAGATATCGCCGGAGAGGAAGAACGGCGGCAAGCTCGAAGAAGGCCAAGCGTCAAGTTCTGGACTTTCACCATTGTTCCTTTTTCTCCTACCTTACGAAATGTTAAGGTATAGCAATATAACTAAGGCCATCACTTACATATATATATATATATATGTATATAAACACTATATTTGTTGTTGAAATGAAAATTTTGATATCGTTAATGTCTTTAGCATCTAAACCCAAGAAAAAAAAAGATACAAAATTTGATCATTCGAACAAAAAAGCAAAGAAAGTGAAGAGAACCAAACTAGAGGCGAAGGATTGTCCGAAGAGTGTCGCAGAGGTTCTGAATGGTTTGCTGCTCTTGTGAAGCTTGCAACTCCTGCAATGGCATCTCCTCATAACAACTGCAATCCAATCCGCAAATATATAACAGCCCGTCAACCAAAAGACGAGTAAAATTAAACAAAAAACGTGTGTATATACGTGGACATTACGTTCTGTGGTATGCTAAAGCTTGAGCAAGATTCATCAGGGTTGAGCTCGAGGTCAGTCTTTGGTACACGCTCGGAGGAAGAGGCATCTGCACTCATTTCACAACTCCGAGGTTATTTTATACCAAAACTCTTAAAAAGTAGAGAGGGAGAGATTCGTTTTTAGTGTTTTCGACCTCATTCTGAACCCGACGCCCTTTCTTCAACTGCGGATCAGGAGAGAAAAGCTCCTGAAGAGCTTCGACGCCTACTGTTCGGTTTCTGTCCCGTTGCATGCCTCCAATCATGTCTTCGGACAAGAGGGCAATTGGAGATATGTCTGTTGCTCTCAAGAATGGAATCGGTACTGTGTTGCCAGCTGCATATATGGACCATAACTGCAACATACCATCCACCAAGTCAGCATATACCATAGGACTGTCGAAGTAGTATTAGAGCAAAGGAGATTGTGATGAAGAAAATGGAAGAAATGGATCAAGCAATGGCATTGATTAGAAACTGGGACAACCGATTAAAAGTGAAACCTGACCTTATCTTGCAAAGCAAATGCTTTCCTGCCAACACCTGCATCTCTGCCACCTTCGGTTTGTGTTCCAGATAGGCTGTTCAGCTTGGTTTTATCCTCCCTTGAGATAGAGACCGAAGATGATGATGCTCGCAGGCTCTGTGAAGTTGATTCTTCAACTCGAACATCATTGGCAGAAGGGCCTCTGTTGTAGTGGATCCTATCGATAGATTTACAAGTTACGGTATGATCGGGAAACAAATACATTCAGGTCGGAATATCGAAAGGGGATTTTATTTTTGGTAAAATACCAGGAGTCAGCTGAGACATCTCCCAAAATACCGACAGAAGAGCTAGCCACCTGAGCAGATGAAGGTTCTTTCTCACAGGTAAGTTGTGTTTTGGTGTAACTCTCCTCTGCCTCATCCTCACCATGGACAATCATAGTACCGAATTCAACAGCTGATCACATAAACAAACTGTCAACATAACCTAACTGTTCTTTTAAAAACATGGTGAAAGCGTAGTATGGAGAGTGGCAATCCAAGCTAATGTCTGAAATAAACTATCAACAAAATATCATAAAAATAATATCACCCATAGAAATTCTAAATGCATCAAAAGAGAATGAGTGAACCAATAAAGTATGCTTAATCAATGACAGCAACCATTCTACTGGTTTCTTCTATAAGAAAGATTTCATTTCAATAACACTCACCTTCTCCCTTAAACACAGTGGTACCATATATATCTTGCTGCTTGACAGTGCTGGTTGGAGGTGCCTCATCGGAATTTTGATATTTAGTACTAGGTGGTTTATCAGATGGAACAGTAATTCTGACATCCTCAGTCGATTGTGGATCCAGTGTTGACTGTTGCAAAATTAGACTTAATACTATAGAACGATAAACCTGTGCAGATATTAGAGCAAGGGTAGGGGAATCGACAGGAGAAGCCACTGTAGGTGAAAGATTCAAGACATACAGTATCTTCTGAAGAAGGCACAGCATTTTGGGCTTGCAGAACCATCGAAGCTCGTACTTGTCTGGCCTTCTCAATCTTTGGCGACATTGCAGAAGATCCAGTTTTGCATTTCTCGATAAATTTATGCTAAATTTCAAAATCGAAGAGAAGAATACAATCAGAATGGAAAGATTTTGAACACTGAAGATGATGCAAGCTACTGGAGTAATGGCAACAATCATAGCAGATGATTATCATGAGCTAGCAAATGCGTTATCATGCCTCTACTGAAGAAAATGTGCAACAGCTCCCCAGAAAAAAACAGATGTACATGAAAGAAAAAAAAGAAATGAAGAGATTCTATATTCTGACATTATATATGGCATACTGATCATGTATGTGGCTTCCTCCCTCACAGGCAGAAGACTATCATAATCTACCTTAAGAATTTCGGCTGCAGTTGGGCGAAGACGTGGTTCTTTTGTGAGGCATTTTGCAACAAAATCATGAAATACCAAAGACCTGCAAAAGGTAACAACATCAGGGAGAGGTGAGCCACATGATATTGCACAGAACTTCTCATCATCAGTTGCATCATTAGACTTCGGATTGCTTATACGCGTCTATGTGTTTACAGACACAAGTGAAAATCTTAGATCAAAGAGAGGATGAGCTCGAATGTTAAATTATTGACCGATATGGCCACTGTAAAAGCAATTGTTGGTATGAGGTCACAGAAAAGATGACACAGACTTATCCATAGTCATGATACAGTTGAAGAGCTGAAGACAAACCAGTTTTCTTTATCTTCAAGCATTGGAGCTGGCTCGATGGATATCATGAATAAAACCTAGTAAAGACCAATACCTTGGATGAGAGATACTAAAAATAATGACCATACCGCGATCATAAGAAAAGGTTTATCAATGGTACAGTTTATATGGCATCAAGCAGAAAAATGAGAATTTCCCTTATTTTTTCACAATGAAACACCCACGATCCTACATTTTGGAAGAAGATCCAACAGAGAATTTAATGATCAGTATATGCTAGTCTCCAAATACATCACCAGCTACCAATTAAATGACCCACTTGTTGTTTATGCAGAATTGCAGAGCCCACCACTGTCGATTCTAAACCATAAACCAGATCTAAGTTCATATTCATACGTCCCATCCTGGAAACTAACTATAAAATGAACAAATGTAAAGGAGAGACTATTCATCAGATAACATTGGAACAGAACAAAAAATGCAATATGGCAAAACCTCAGGATATACCAACCCTCATTGGGTGCACTGTCGATCTTGGAGGAAGCCCCTGCAAAGAACAAAACTATGCATCACGAGACTGTAGAAGGATGAATATGAGTAGAATGTGAAAGAAGACAAAAGACAAAAGACAAACTCAAATTAACAAGAAAGTACAATATCTTTATTTTTCCTCCAGTAACAAAATGTCCGAAAAAGTAAGTTTGTTAATCGGTTGGTAAGACATGAAAAAATTCACTAACTGGCTTTACATAATTATCAATTGATATGTGCTAAGCTGGGTATTGAGCCTCCATACCTCTGCCATTTCAATAGCTGAAACGCCAAGAGCCCATACATCAACCTGCAGTACAAAAACACATAATATTATCAGCATGAATATGTGATTCCATTCGATGTAATACTACCGCAACTCCCTTTTAAAACCGACTTTTATGTCTAATAGAGAACAAACCAAAATAGTCAGGATCTGCAGCGAATGTTCGTTAGCATTATTACTTTCAGGACCAAATTATTCCCTTTCTTCTACAGATAAGCATGATGAAAGATTTTAACTTCAACAAGTCACCCCTAAATGGAAGACAATGTTACATCAGTATGTAAATACCCAAAGTTTTGAGTAATCAGAATTCATTAGCTGATCATACCCAATTATTACTCAGAGCTAAACAGGGCGTCATACCTTCCCATCATACCGACTTTCCTGAATAACCTCTGGAGCCATCCAATGCGGAGTGCCGATGAACTGCAAACATAATGCATATTAGAAAAGCTAAACATATAGCATTTGATCCATCAACATCATCCTCCCAAGTTTCTCTCTGGGTAAAATTACTGATAGCCAAAGTTGTAATCTAACTATAGCAGTAGATACTTACGGTATTACGCTTTGACATAGTCCTTGTAAGTTGAGCTGCAACTCCAAAGTCTCCTGATAATATCCAGGAAACAGAACTACAGAATCAAGTGATTGTTGTAAAGAGAGAGATTTCCTATTGATGACCTAGGAGAAGAGCAAGATTGCAAGCCTCAAAACATAAAAATCAACATATATGAAAAAGAAAATGAACAAGCAAGTGCTATTATGCTTCCGGTTTTGCTAAATGACGCTCTAAGCTTACATACCCAGTTTGACCTCTCCTTGTTCAGTCAACAAGATATTTCCACCCTTGATGTCTCTGTGGACCTTGAAAATTGAGTGCAAGTACGCAAGGCCCTAGATGTAAAACATCACAACCAAAAGGATATTAGATGAATACATAGACAAGCTGACAGGCAACACACAAAGTTTCATGGGGATATAGGACACAAATAGGCATGAGGTCTCAAAGAAGAGATACCAGCTTCAAATACAGAAAAGCAGAAATCATTTTTCCTCCGCATGCTTCCCAGAAACGATATAGATTAAGAAAATTGTCCTAAAAATACCTTCAATGCCTCCCGACAAATATATGCGATTTGATTCTCATCCAATGGCTCCTCGGTTACATTCATCAAATCTGCAACACTTCCACCCCCACAATACTCCATCACTATCTGCCAGAATATAAACATTAGCAATGAGAAAGGTTTATATATCGAAAAAATCATCAAACAAGATTGCAAACACTGACACCGAATGTATCTAGCTAATTAAATAAGTTAATACTATGACACTCACCCAAAGATAATCCTCTCCTTGGTAGCTCCCAAGATAGCGAACAACATTTGGATGATTGCATTGCTGCAACATCTCAATTTCTCCACGGATCTCTTCATATCCCTCCTCCTGGTTAAAAGAACAAGCTTTACTCACATCAGGTGCTTTAGCCACCCTAAAATTCCAAATTTCTTAGTTGAGACTAGAAGACAAGCTAGTAGTACCCCTTCAGTCAATGATATGACTTTAACAGCAACAAGCTCCGATGTTTTCAAGTCTCTTGCCTTGTAAACAGCTCCATATGACCCTTTTCCTGCAAACCCAGATGCCAAACTTCATCATGAAATACTGCTGAGCCAACAATGAGAAAAAAAAATGTAAATCCCAGTTGATGGCCTGTCGATCAAATGGAAATGCAGCAAATTCGATACAGAAGGATAAGCCATCAAATTGCAAAACGGGTATAACTAATCCAGAGAAGAGATACGGGGAAGTATCACACCGAGTTCATGGAGCAATTCGTACTTGGTTGTTGGATCTTCCTTGGTAATGCTCTCTGGAATGGAGGTTGTGGAGATTTTACTGTTCTGCTGCTGCATCCGCCGATTCTCTTGAGAAGACTCGAACTTTCTGTTCTTCCCACCAAAGCCTAACTCCCCTGACTTCTGCATACTAGCCACCGCCCTTTCCATGGTTGACATCTCCCTCTCCCTCTCCTCCCCTTTCTTCGCCTTCGATCTCACAACGAACGTACCGTACTCCTCCGCATCGTCATCCTTATCGGAGTAAGCGTCATCGACGTCTTCCCCCCGCCTCGGCCACCATCTGGGACTACCCGCCATCCGCGGACTTGAAGAGTTCCGAGCATTCCGGCCACGGTTACTCCGATCAGTTTTGAAAATCATCGTGCCGAAGTCGCAGTCGCCGTCGCCGTCGCCGTCGTCATAGTCGAACGAGGCTCCACCGCCGAAATCCTTGGGGAGATTCATCAACAAGGGAGGAAGCGAAGTGTGATCGTGTTCTTCGCCGTCATCCCCAGCTCCTTCGTCATCTCCCTTGTAGACCATTGTAGCGTAAAGGTCAGCATCTTCTTCCTTGTCTTCACATCGTCCTTGATCGGAATCGGAATCGGAATCGGGGTGAACTATGACGGTGGAGTAAATATCCGGCTTTGGCTCCGGTTTCCGGCTCCACCGACGTCGGGGCGAGTTATGATCCATCTCTCTCTGATCGGAACTCGGAAGAGAGAGGGGAAGTAGTGTTGCTTGGAAATGGATTGGCAATTTTATTTTATTTTTTACCGGAAAAAGAAACACAAAAAAGGGAATGTAAATTTGACCAACCAGAATTTGCCAGCTGGCATCTTAACTGTTAGATTCTTTCCAAAACAAAAAATCTTCACTAAATGAAATGAGTGTGGGGAAAAAGACACCATCTTCGTTGATAAAACTGATTTGAACTAAACCAATACTAAAACCAAACTAAACCGAATCAACGATTCTGGTTTTGGTACAATTTTTATAAAACCGGATATAACAAATACCGATTTTTTTTAATCCGAAAATTCACCGAACTTTGAAACTTATTATATCTTCTACAATTATGGAAAAATGTGAATGATCCTCCTAAATGGAGAATCAAATCTTGGTTGATAAAAAAATTTAATCAGTTGAGCCACCAATTTTGGGTAACAAATACCGAGTTGAAGTCCAAAGGTTGGAAACTTTTGAACACATCCATACAACATCAGCTCTTACAGTTTTTAATCAGACATGACAAGTTCTGCTGTTTTTTTTCCCTTTCGTCATCCTTTTTCCAGTTCTTAGAGAGACCAAGAGACAGGGAGAGAGAGAGAGAGAATGGCAAAAGAGGAAACAAACAAGAAGAATATAACAGAGAAAGACTCGGGGATGCCAATGGCTATCTCACTCAGTTGTTGCTACCCCCACCAAAGAGATATCCGAGTGACGAGCCGCCTCCAGGAGCGGCATGAACCTTGGTCGACGGCCGGTCCTGCGTACATTATATACATATATACCATAATTCAGACAATGAACATGGGCAATGTTCCAAAATTCATATGAACAACACTTCTGACATTGGTCTATATACCATAATATTATTCAGACAATGAACATAGGCAATGTTCAAAATTCATATGAACAATACTTTTGACATTGGTGTGCATATATATTTGCAGCAAAACACACGGTTCTATCAAATTGAACTTCACTAACATAATCTAGTATGTGTAATCAACCACACCCCAAGTTCCCTTTCTTTTTGACCTAAATATTGCAGCACATCAAGAATCTTAAAAGACGTGATAGTGTACAGGGGATGCCAATTTGGTTGTTAATCTAATAACCGAATGGAATAATATATAACACAACTGTATTCGAACCAGAACCATATATAAAACCCGCGCGATTATGATTTCTCTAAAACTGAATCCAAACAGAACTGAATAAAAAAATAACTGAAAAAACATGAAAATTTCTTTGAAAAAATGAGTATTTTTATCAATAAACAATTGAAATAAAACCAACTGAACCGAACCGAATTCAATATAAAAACCAAATGACTATAGTTTTTCAAAAACCGAAACCTAAAATGGCCACACCTGATAGTGTATTAGCTTTCGGTAACCAGCTCACATGACTCTGAAGGTAGACCTACCTGGGTAAATGGTTATTCGACAGGAGTCGATTGATCAAAGTGCAAGCAAACATACCGTGAGGAAGTTGCCGGTGTTTTGTCCATCGGCCCTCATGTAGTTGTTTGCGGAGGTGCTATTGATACCGGCGGGAATCTGCTTGGTCACATCCACGGGTTGAGGAGAAGCGGCTTTAGGTGGAGGTGTGGCACTTACGGGCCGAGGTTCGGCGGGAGCACTTTCGGTAGCCGGCTTTGGAGGCGCCTCTCCGCTGCCAAAAAGATACCCCAAAGAACTCTGCCCTCCACCCGCACTAACTCCACGGCCCATTCTCTCTCACTTCTTAGAAGGTTCTTCTAAACCCTGGATTTGAAAGAGATAATCAGTCGGAATCAAGAGCAAAATCAAGTAATCAAGGTCATCTCGATCAAGACAGAGCACAGTATCAATTGGAGAAAACGATGAAACCACAGAACAGGAAGAGTGGATGGTGTCACTCAATCCTAGATTTCAAGACATTGTTTCTCTAAAATTTCTGAGATCCAGGTTTAACAAACCATTGCATATCAAAGGACGATTTACTGCATATCAAAGTGGCAAGGCCATATACCACCTATAAATGTGAACCCCAAACCAGAGCAAGGAAGAAACCGAATGGCATGGAGCTCAGTGGTCTCAAATTCGAATCTCGTTTGGTGACACTAAGAGAAAACAACACAGGCATGCAGCAATTTTGACTTCAGACCCACATGAACAGATCAGAAAATCACCCACATTCATCCACCACCGACATTGCATCACTCCGAACATTCCACAAACCGATTTCGAGGAACAAGGAAGGCATCATGCCAAAGGACTCGAAAACCCTCTCCCAGAGACCATTACCTCCTCCCCCCCCCCCCCCA
>NW_010966617.1:609945-618445 GCF_000463585.1 Tarenaya hassleriana
CCCCCCCCCCCCCCCCCCCAACATCACGTGAAAGTTTCGATAGCTAAGCCCCATCCATCGCTACAGTTTTGAGATCAACAGCAGACGACGAATCGGGCTAGCAAACAACATATAAATCAACCGAGTAAAAACTCAAGGAAGGAAGCGAAGAATCTATCTCGAAAAGCAAACACACGCATCATTTCTCAAAGAGAAAACAACGCAAGTACACCGATTCAACTTTGCCGACAACGATTTCAACCCGAAAGAACAACAAACACGCAGAAGAATCGATCGAGAGCACACGTCCTAGGGCTCGCCATCGAGATTTACCTGCGACGATCGGGGGTCAGATCTAGTGATCGGAGAAGGAGCGAGCGAGGAGGAGCCAAGCGAGAGAGAAAGCAAGAAGGTTGATGTAAAATAAAAATGTACAGGCGAAAAGGAGGGGGGTTGATGTAGAAATCTAAATTTCAAAACAGGAATTGATATCTCCACGCCGATATTTTGCTTCTTCCAGAGCGAATCTTCGGAGGGAGTAAGAGTGGAAATAGTAATTACCGGTTTGGAAATTAAAGTGGGGAGATTGCAAGCTAATGCTGATCTGGCACTGTCGAGTGAACGCGGTGTCGTTTTGCGCTTTTCTTTGAAACTGATGATAACGCTTTGTGGTAATCACTGGTTTAATCCAACTAATTTTCTTTTCAACTTTTTGGAATTCCAAAAACGATACCGTAATGTGATTACCAATTCAATAACAAATGTCGTTTTAGGTTTTTTCCAAAAAATTTTAAAAAAAAATTATATGTACCTCCTTAGAACATAAATTGGATATTTTTAATTAAAAATAAAATAAGATTTTAAAAAAACATCTAAAAAAATCTGCAAAAGATGTCTATTTAGTAACAAAAAAATATTCTTTAATTGGCGGATTCAGATTCAGATTCTTCCGAACCACAACAATTATACGCCGATAAAATTAACACAACGTTTATATACCAAATTACCAAAAAACCCCTCCTAAAGTCAAAGAGTCAACACGGGGATCCGACTTCAGCTACAGCTACAGGTACCCGCACCGCAGGTATCCAAGATCGGAATCGAGATAATACCCCGAAACCTGGGACTAATTACTACAAAATCCGGGTACCCGACCTGAGCTCCCCTCTTACTGAACATGTTTTAATTCCATGCCTCAACAGAAGAAACAAAACCTCTTGTCTGCACAAGAGAGAGGACCCAACAAGTAAAACCAGTTCATGGCTCTGGCTCTGGCTCTGGCTCTGGCTTTCAAGTCTGCAACAATTCATCAAACAAGACAAAAGACAAGATATAAGACACATGACAATGACCTTCTCTGTTGTTGTGTCGGCCAAAACGTTTGAAACAGATAACACAGACAGATACAATACACCCTTACCTCGATTGCGATAGAACGGACGTGACAAAAGGATTCACGGGTTCGAGGAGTAATAATGGGGAGCGAGCTCGATCAACCACGAGGAATCTATTCTCGTTATGTTCCGGATGTACTTCTTGCTGGTTTGCATCAGCTCGTTGAAGATTACACACTCTGGCTTTCCCCTGAACAGTACCGACGTTGGGTGGATATGGACCGTTTCGCCACTCGCCAATGCCCTGTTTAATCAGTGTTGTTGAACCGTTTATTCCAGTGTTTGTTTCCAATAGATAACGTATATGTATATATATACATACATATATATATATATCTATATATACCTGTATGTACCGTCGGGTTGTCTCAAGGCAGCGTTGAGGAAAAACGATGCGGTAAGACACCTGCGAAACTCGAGTGTATCGTCTCCGCAGGACGACACGTGAAAACCCATCTGCTCGACATGCCCCCGGATTTGCCTGCAACAAGACAAGTATCCAATTCAGCTCGGTTTGATTATTTATGTATATGTGTAATGCAAAGGGAGGAAATCCGACCTGAAAACATCTCGAGCGTGGTTCAAAGATCTGTTATTCACAAAGTTTTCCTTACACCATTTCTTCAAAACTTTGTCGGTTTTGGTCACACCACTGTCCGCCTTCTTTCTCTTCTCCAAAAGCTCGTTGGATTCTCGATAGACGTTCACATAAGTTAGGTGGTCTCCCTCGATGTTGGTAAAATGCTTCATCGCTGTTCTCGCCTATCGAAGACCAAAGATTTAGCATAATGTTTTTCGACAACTGTATCATGTTACAGAAATCATAGTTTTCTGTATGTCCTGTAAGATACTCACCTCGTCTTTTCGATCACGAGGGTCATAGAATATTGATTCAACAGACAGCATTGCTACAGTGATCAGCATTTCTTCGAGGCAATTGAATTGGTTAGCCATGATTAAAGCTTTCGAATAAATAGGATCCAATGGTAGCCGTGCCATCTGGTGTCCAACCGGATCCTCCAATTTACAATCACGTGTCAACGCGCCCAGCAACCACAGCTGTTCCAATGATTTTTCAATCGCCGACCTGTTTTAACCAGAGCAGACCAAACTCAATCAACAAGTTAGAATGAAATTTTCGGGCATGTGTCAAAACTTTGTCGATAGACCGAAAGGTTAAGGGTTTATATGGTTACCTTGAAGGCTTATCTATGAAATCAAACCCGATGATATCATCAATACCCAGAGCCTTAAGCTGCAAAATCACATTAGAGAGATTGCACCGCTTGATTTCCGGCTTGGTTGAATTCTCCAGCTTTTCAAATTCTCGCTCCGGATATAGACGGAAGCACTTCCCAGGTCCCTCACGTCCAGCACGTCCACTGAAGTAGGAAAAGACAGAAACCGGAAAAATGGAAATAGGTTGTTCCAGATTCTTGTCAACCATTCTCATCCAACCAACCTGAACAAGATGAAATTTGATTTGACTATAGAATAGGGTATACCTCCTTTGTAGAGCTTGTGCTTTTGATGTCGGAACAACAACTAATGATTCCATCCCTTTGGTTGGATCATAGTTCCGTGCTTTTACAAACCCGGGGTCTATCACGTACTTGATTCCAGGAATCGTAACAGAAGTCTCGGCGATATTCGTAGCCAAAATAGCCTGAATCCCGGAAAAACCTCGATACGATTAATATCATCTCAACCTTTTAACCGAGCCAACAAACATAAGAAAACAGTAACTGCATTATCTCGGACCTTACGAAACCCTTCCGGAGCCGGGGCAAAAGCTCGCATCTGCTGCTCCGATGGCAGAGCGGAAAAGATGGGAACTGCCAGTAGCTTCCGGTTGGCTTCGGGTAAATGCTGAAGTCTTTCTTGGACAAGCCTCTCAACGGATTCAATCTCTTCTTGCCCGGTGAAGAAAACGAGTATATCACCTGGACCCTCCTCCAAATGGATCTAAGAATCACACGCCATATGCCGGATTGGTTATTAACTACATATATGCCGAATTGAAGGGAGAGGTATATTAAACGAAATAAGCAAACCTGAAATATGGTGACCAAGGCTGCATCTATATAATCTGATTCGGGATGAATGGTATAGAGTATGTCAACAGGGAACTGTCGACCTTGGACATGAACAGCTCTGGCACCTCCGAAATAGGCGGAGAAAACACGTGCATCCAAACTGGCAGACATAACGATCAGCTTCAAAGGAGATAGTTTCCTGCCTTGACACCCCTTTAATACATCGTTTTTCTGTCCGTCTCTCTCGTTTCCATTCTCATTTGCAGGCTTTGACCTTGCCCGGTGCACCTTTTTCAGCAAGGCTAGCAAAACGTCAGTATG
Organism: Tarenaya hassleriana; assembly: GCF_000463585.1. NCBI lineage: Eukaryota > Viridiplantae > Streptophyta > Magnoliopsida > Brassicales > Cleomaceae > Tarenaya > Tarenaya hassleriana. The sequence continues at coordinate 613,676 of NW_010966617.1, forward strand.
AACAGTCCTCTCATGGGCTTCATCAACAACAATGACCGAGTATCTCGAAAGGCAAGGATCCAACAGCGCTTCCCTGCGAATTTCAGCAGCAGGTTTTATGTTTCATTAGATGAGAGATTGATAGGATCTAAAAACACAGAAAGGACAGACCTTTAGCTTATAGCTAAAACTACATCATATATGATGATGACCCAAAGCAACAAACTTGGTAGCAGGAAACGTAATATTAGAACAATGATGGGCCGGTTTACCTCAACAATAGTCCATCAGTCATGTACTTGATCCTTGTTGAACTGGAAGTTGTGTCATCGAACCTGATGGAATATCCGACCTTTTGCCCTAACTCGACACCACATTCTTCAGCTACCCTCTTAGCAACCGTGACAGCAGCCACACGTCTCGGTTGTGTTACCCCTATCACCTTTCCCTCCCGACAGAACCCACCATTGTATAGGAACTGAGGCAACTCTTCATGCCAGAAAATTGAAAGAAAAACACACACAAAGTTTAGCTAACCTGAGAATCACCATTATGTTACAAAAAAAAAAAAAACCTAGAGAGGAAGCACATTAACATACGAGTTGTTTTGCCGCTTCCGGTTTCACCAACAATAATCAGAATATCGTTCTTCTTGACCTCCTCAATCAGCCTTTTCTCCACTGAAGTTCGAAAACGACATAAACTGAGTTTAGTTTCTTCCTCTGTTTCGCTGGACGATAAAAGACATAAGATTGAAACGACAGAATCGAACAATGTAATAAGCCAATCAATTATTACCTGAAGCAATTGGAAGAGACTTTCTATGTTCCGCGATCTTTTGCCTCCTGCAAGCATCCAATCAAATTCACAGATTATTACCGCCTAACCCTAATTTTTCCGGTAACTCGAGAAGAAAACACGGCGGCGAACCTGGCAAAAGAGTGAATCGGAGACTTGGGATTAGGTTTGCGGCTTTGGGCGGGGCTATTGAGCTCTCCCTGCGCCATTGCTGGCATCTCCAACCTTCTGTAGTGAAACTGAACTCTCTCTCTCTCTCTCTCTCTCTTGGGGGCACTAATTCGCGGCTAGGAGAGGAGGAGTTGGAGAAGCGCTCGTGATGTCGACGATTCCGGCGTATTTCCGGTGGATTCGGCCGAGGCTCCGACAGTGATGACGTCGGTCAACTAGGGTAAGGCTTTCTAAGTGCTTTCTCTCTCTCTATACGTATTTTTATAATTTATACAAATATATTGGGAATAGGAGATGTGACGAAATTAATAATAATAATAATAATAATAATAATAATAATAATAATAATAGAAAAAAAACACACGAACTTTTTAATTTTGTCAAAATAAAATCTGAGAAAAATACTAAATAATTTTGTAAACCTGATGTGAAATTTTTTTTTACATCATGAGTTGTTTAATTGAACACTCGTCGAATTAGGTATTATAAAAAAATTTAGTATTTAAAAAAAAAAATTTAAGTGTTTTTTTAAATTGAAAAGTTAGTATTTGTTTTTGGGATTTTTTCTAATAATAATAATAAATCTCGTACAAACTAATTATCTCTCATAAAACTTAGCGTTTATAGGAAAACATGATCACATGATTTTTTAAGACTATGATACCATACTAGAATCTGAAAAAAAAAATAAAGAATATTCTCCGAATTATTGTATATATCCAATTTATAAAACTATGAAAACAAAAAAAATATATATATATAGGGATACTAATAAGTATGTTTATGAATATATAAAGATATGCTAACATATAGATCTTTCTTTTTTTCAACTAATCAATTAATTTTATATGATTGATCACAAATATATCACATCAAATAAATAAAAACAGATACAAACTAGTCAGATCTTTATTTGAAAAAGATCTTAATTCATATTTTTTTTATACAGAAGATATTGATTTTGTAAGATTCAGAAATTGTAACATATTCTATAAATTGATATGAAGAGAGTTTTTTTAATATGATATATTTATCTTATCATCATCATCATGTATAAAAAGGTAAACTTTTTTTTACCGTGGTGGAGAGTAAATAAAAGTCAACGAATGAGCAGAGAAGTCTCCTGGTCAAACAAGAATTACAACACTTTGTGTTCTCCGAAGGAATCGAATCTACGACTGGGGGCGATTGAGTATATTTCCATTGCCCTTTCTTGTAAAATCACTCTAAAACCCTAATTGTTCTATAAAGTTCTCTCCTTTTTTGTTTTTTTGCCTCAGCAGCAGCAGAGGAGCATTCCTCCCGATCTTTCTCCGTCAGGTTTTCGCGGCTCGATCTTTAATTTCGATCCCCCGAACTCGAATTCGAACTGGGCCACGCCTGATCGGATTCGTGTTTCCAAATTGAGTTCTGGGTCGAATAATTTTGCCGGTGTTTTTGATCTAGGGTTTTCCCGAGTTTATTGAAGTTTTTTTCTCTCTCCCTTTCCCTCAATCTCTGGTTCCGCGCGTGTTCGTCACAGGGCAGCTATGGCTTCGGAGGAAGGAAATCATCCAGCCAACGAGGTTTCCGATGCATTCGTGAAGCAGTACTTCCATATTCTCGAGCAGTTGCCCGAGGAAGCTCGCAGGTTGTACGTCAGTGACAGTGTCGTCAGCCGACCAGGTCCGGATGGAACGATGATGTCTTTTACTTCCCTCGAGGTAACATACCCTCGTAATGGGTTACGAACAGTTGTTCTGTGTTGAATTGTCTTCCCCAGTTGCTAATTAATGGGATTAATGATAGAGAATCAACTGTGTTCTTCGTTTCAATCGGTTTTGTGACATCAGAACATTCTTGGCCATGTTACCTTTAGATTGATGATAAGATAACTGATCTATATCTAAGTTTTCTCAGACCAGATCCTTTGTCTGGAAGCTGATTTACCGAATTGTCGATTTCCACGTGCTCTCGATGATTTGTGTCTGATCCAGTGATTGAGATCAAAGTCACTGAATTCTCATTGTTAATCTGTCTTTGCGCAGGCGATCAACGAGCAGATCCTTTCATGCGACTATAAGAACGCCACCTTCGAGGTGGTGAGCGTCGATTCTCAGAATTCATCCGAGAGTGGGATATTTATAATGGTTATCGGTTTCGTCACTGGAAAAGACAAACTCCGGAAGAAGTTCTCTCAGTCGTTCTATCTCGCACGTCAAAACAATGTCTATGTCGTCCTCAATGACATACTCCGTTATGTTGGCGAGGACGAGGCCTCCGCCCCTGCCCAAGCAGCTTTGTCTTTTCCCGAATCCAGTAAGCTGTCTACGTCTATGATCATGTGTTATTAAATTCTGCTTTTTCTAAATTTTCTCAGGGAATCTTTTCGGGTTTTCTACTGCAGTGCCAGTGAATGAGATGGCAAAGTCAGCCGAAGAGATAAATCAGACGAACCCGATTCAAGAATCCGATGCTTCTGTAGAAAATTCTGAGAATGCAGCAGAAATCACTCCTTTGGAAAATGGAACGGTCGAGAAGTCGGATGGAAAAGCTGTGACTGCTGAAAAACAGACAGAACCAGTGGCTGAAGCAGTTGCTCCCAAGGCAGAACAGTCTGATGCAGCCAAGAGATCGTTTGCCGCAATAGTAAGTTCCGTTCACCTTTCCGACCGTTTCTTGACATGTGTTTTTGTCATTTGTATATACTTATTACAATGCTTGTGAAAATAGGTTCAATCGATGGCACGAAACGCCGCTCCGTTTAAATCTCCAGTTCAAAAGCCAAAACCCGTGAGACAGACAAGAGCAGCTGCAGTTCCTCAATCATCTGGTTCTGTCATGAACTCTGAGAAAAAGAATGACCAAAAGATTATCGAAGAACCAGGTCAGAACCCGAATGGCTAGGCCATTGCTTTTAAAACCGATTCGTTTGTTCCCTCGCTTTTTTTGTGTGTGTGTGGATTCCCTCAAAGGCTCGTTCTTTTTTCTTCTGGGGTTTTCAGGTACTTCGATATTTGTGGCGAATCTGCCAATGAATGCAATGCCTGCTGATCTCCATGGAATGTTCAAGGATTTTGGTCCCATAAAAGAGAACGGGATCCAAGTTCGAAGCTCTAGGGTTTGTTCCTCGATTACTTTTTGTGCTTAGACTCTTAAATCGTCATCTTCCCCTCGCGAGAGATGCGGAATAATCTTCTTTTCTGTGTCCAGAGTAGTGGAATCTGTTTCGGGTTTGTTGCTTTTGAATCCGCTAGCTCTGTCCAAAGCGTTCTTCAGGTACAATATAAGCTTTCCTTCAGTGAATCTCCATGGCATGTTACAGTTTTTCTTCCGAAAAAGTTTCGGAATTCTGATCCGTGATTTCTACCGTTTTGAATCACAGGCTGCCAAGGATTCTCCTTTCGTGCTCGGAGACCGAAAGCTTCGGGTTAAGGAAAAACAAGGCAAGCTTCTCTCTTTTCGTTTTAACACCCCTTATTCCGATCCATCCGGCTAATACTTGGGATTAGAGGCCGAACCTTTTCGGTTCGTATGGTCATCAAAGATGGAACCTTTTTGCTTTCTCCATTCGTTTGATCATGGAAAAACGTTTGAAACTTCTTAGATTCTCTTGCAGTTGACTACGAAGGAAGCAAACCCTCTGGAAGAAACGGAGGTGCAAGCAAGAACCAGAACGGCTCAGCCAACGGCGGCGACCGGGAAAACTCCGGCAGGAGCCGTAGGACGGCCACGGTTACTCCGATCAGTTTTGAAAATCATCGTGCCGAAGTCGCAGTCGCCGTCGCCGTCGCCGTCGTCATAGTCGAACGAGGCTCCACCGCCGAAATCCTTGGGGCGATT
>NW_010966617.1:618935-621627 GCF_000463585.1 Tarenaya hassleriana
GGGCCGTAGGAACGGCGGAAGAAACGGGGCAGAGAGACGAGGCGACGGTAGTCACCAGAAAGCCAAACCGGAAGGCGGTGAAGGAGCCGCCGTCACTTCCTCTCAGTCTCAAGATTGAGTGCCTACAAAGAACAGAGACAGAATAAGAGGAAGAGAGACATTAGAGAAAGAAGAAAAACAGCAGCATTTCCTTCCTCCACAAATTCTTATCTACAGAGATTAAAACAGAAAAAACTGAACGGCCCTTTTGTCAGCGTTACACACTTTCTTCTATCCCTTTGTTCTTTAGGTTTCGTTTTTTTTTTTTTTAAATCTTTTTATTGAACTGAAGATTAGCTTTTGTGGGTTTTAAATTAAATTCTGAGTTCTTTTTGTTGTTCTATTATTTTTAAAAAAATGATATTTTAACCCTTTTTCCCCATCTGTTTATGTCCTCGTTTTTATTGTTCTTTGAGGTTTTGTTCAGCTCAATTTCGGTTTTTTAGAATTTAAAAAAGTTATTTTATATTGGATTCAGAGAACATGTTTTTGTCTGAAATCAGAATGTCCACCGATTTTATGCAGCAGATTCAGGTTTCTGGTTTAAATGTGTGGTTTATATATCATCCAAATCCGGTAAAGTTTGGGTCTTTTTAGTCAATTAGTGAAATTAACTTTTGAGAAGCAGCATACAACAGCGCTAACAAGAGACTACAAGAACAAAAGAAGCTTAACATCTTAACTCTGATGTCTCCATATACAGACCGAGAGACCTAGTTACAGTTCTCAAACACTGTCTTCCTTCAAGAGGGTCTGTTCCGTTTCAGCTGTTGAACCACCTGTTTCATCGTCGGCCGAGTCGACAGGCTCTCGACCGTACACCTCAGTGCCAAATGCAGAACCTCCACCAGATCATCCCGACGACCCGACGTCTCTTTCTCCCACAGCCCTTTCGCAAAAACATCCTTGGCCTTGCCTTGTCTTAACATCGCATGTCCCCACGACACGATGTTCTCTTGGCACGAGAAAGTCGGATCCAATGCCTTTTTATCCGATATCAGCTCGAGAAGCACTATCCCGTAGCTGTAAACGTCCGCCTTTTCCGACACCCGGCATGTCATCGCGTATTCTGGAGCCACGTACCCGAATGTTCCAGCCACTCCTGTCGTGACATGGGTCTGCGAAGCTCCCACGAGTCTGGACAGGCCAAAATCAGACAGATACGCGTTGTATTGATCGTCGAGGAGTATGTTGCTCGGTTTGATGTCTCGGTGCAGGACTTTGGGCGAGCATTGCTCGTGGAGGTAGGCGAGAGCTCGGGCAACGTCCAAAGCAATCTTGTGAAGGATCTTCCAGTCGAGAGCGGGTTCGGATCTTTCTTTGATGAAATCCTCAAGGTTTCCTCCGGGTAAGTAATTGTAAACGAGGAACATCTCGGTCTCGCTCGCATGGTACCCGATTAGGGTTACGAGATTCGGGTGTCGCACCACTTCGAGCGCCATTATCTCAGCGTGGAACTGTTGAACCCCTTGGAATCTTCCGACAGAGAGTCTCTTGACAGCGACTACTGTTGTGTCCGGAGATATTTCGGCTCTGTATGTGGAACCGAATCCGCCATGGCCAATGCAGTTCGAGTTGCTGAAACATCCGGTTGCCCTGACGATTTTCTCGTACGTTAATGGAACCCCGATATCGACAAACAGTTTGATCTCCCTCGGTTCAGATACCTGAACCTGAGAACTTCTCTTCCATTTCCTCGTGTAGAAGAACAAGACAACGAGTACGAGGAGGACAAAGACAATGACTGAAGCTGACACGATCGAAGCGATCTCTATCGGGTACAACCCATCTTTTCCCGGAGGAGATTCGCTCATTCCGTTATCCAAATTCGCGCCCTCGTCTCCGTCGTCGAGCCCCATAAGTTTCCTGATCTTGACTCGGTTCCTCGAAGTTCCAAGAACATCATCCCTAACCAGGTCAGCAAGCTTCAAAGTTAGAGCATTGTCCTTCAGTTTCAGGCATCTTACGAGGCTAAGATCAAACATTTCCGACAGATCAATGTTCCTTGACTTGACGATCCGATAGAGCCCTAGATTCAAAACACTGATTCCCTCCAACCCAGGAAAACTTTCCGGGAATTTCCCGAGAAAGCTATTACCTTGAAGGTCAATCACCTCCAGCTTCTCCAATCCCGAAATCTCAGGGGGTAATTCACCTCTCAGATCGCTGAAATCAAGCAACCAAACCCTAATCCCAGCGGTTTTACCGCTAGCAGGCGAGATTTCGCCTCCTGAACTACGGGAATCGGAAGATAAACCCGCAAGGTCAAGGCCAACTCGTTCTGCATCGCAGCCTATGGAGTTGCAGGAGACGTCGCAACAGGAACAGTGGTTTGAGCTGTCGGAATCCAAGCTCGAGGGTATCCCATCAGGGTTCAGCTCGAGAAGAACAGCTCTGTCTGGGAAGACGATCCCGGGAAACACTTTCCGGGAAAATGAAAAGGGGAAGAAAATCACCAGCAAGGCCAAGAACGTGGACATGGGTTTCCAGAGAAGACTGCTCCTCATTTTCTCCGGAAACTAATCCCAGCAGCAACAACAACAACAAAAAAAACCCTAATTTCCTCTCTTCACAAAGGTGAAAACTTTTTCTATTGCCTCTCACAGAATTCAATTCGAGAAAGAAGAAACGGCATTGAAGGAACAAGAAGAGC
>NW_010966617.1:621693-644668 GCF_000463585.1 Tarenaya hassleriana
AAGAGCGGTCCTTGAGCGTATTGGAAATATTCAAAATTTCGAGGAAAAAAGGACAAGCTTTGAGCTTTGAATTGAAAACCCAAAGATTTGGTCGGAGGTGTCAATTTAGTTTCAGATCAACACAAGGACGAAACTTCATGGTAACAGACGAATATTATTCGAAAAAACTTTATAAAAAAATATTATTCGAAAAAAAAAAACTCTTAATTTATGCGAAAAATCAATATGATAAAAACGTTTTTTCTCTTTTTTTTTTCCTGTCAAGAGTGATATGATTGGGCCACGTCTGTCTCAGTTCTTCTTGTTCGGACAGATCAGATGAGTGGGGCCCATGATAAGATCGCTCTAATCACGGAGTCAACACATGGCGGGTGTTTTAGGTGGGTCCCATCTAAATTTATTGATTTTTATTTCTTTTTTTTCTTTTATGTATAATTCGTCTGATCATATGATATCATATCCTTTTTTTCTCCAACGAGAAGGTGTTTTTTTTCCGGTGATTTAGCGTCACCATGACGACATCCCTTACGTCAAAAAAAAGGGGCCTCATTTGTTTTAGTTTAAAATGTATAAAAAAAAATCTAAAACGGCATTATTTATGGAAAATTGTATTAATATTTGGAAGAAAAAAATATTTTGTTGTAATCTATCAGAATTCGTGCTGGTATATGTGAGAACTGACGAGGCCTTATTTTCATATTGGTAAATAAAATATATAAAATTTAATTTGACTTAAACAAATATTATGCGAATTTATAAATCCCACAATCTAAAAGGGGTATTATAAAAAATACTCTTACTTTTGTTATTTCTACTTCAATACCTACCCTTGTGACCATGTGATCAATGTGATCGAAATATAGTGTGGTCATATATTGATCCCATTGTTCATAACATTAAATTTATGATGTTTTAATCAAATGATTAGTAAGATATACAAGATATGAACATAATGAATTAGTGTGACCACCATAAATTTAACGTTATACTCGATAAAATCAAAAAGTCACATAGTCACAATGGTAAGTCTTGAAGTAGAAATAGCAAATTAAGGGTATTTTTGATATAATGTGTGATTAACTATTTAGCCTTCACCAAAACATGACTTTGAGATGTCATTTAGTAAGGCATTTATTATACACGACTCAATAATGCAAACGCACAATAATTAATAAGAGAAATATACAAACTTATTATAAAAAAAAAACCATCGATAAATATACAAACTTTAAATTTTTTAAATAAAAACATAAACTCTTTTTATTCTCTATATTAAACCCTTGAACTTTTTAAAAGCAATAAAAGCAAACCATAAACTTTTAAAATATTCTTCAAAATCCCTATCAAATTAAACCCTAAATTTTTAAACGATTACCAAGTATCACTATGATATGACATTTTTAAAAAATAAAAATAAATTTTAGGTTTTCATATTGATGTTAAGAAGAGTTATTGTATTTTTTTGGAAATTTTAAAATTAAGAAGAATTCTTGTAAGAATAGTTTCCGTGATTTTTTTTACAAATGTGTATAGTAATATGTGATTTTCCCTAATTAATTAATTAATATACAGGTTCAAGGATCGAATCACTAATTATAAGCACATGTTGCAATTACCTTATAACCATATCGATTATCATCTGATTTGATCATGTTAGTAGTTCATCCTAAATCTAATTAACATCAAATAAAATCCAATCTTTAAAAGTAAACTCCCATGCTTAATTGTTAGGATTGTAAAATCTTTTTAACCACGACAAGATATATATATATATATATAGGATAATAAAAATATTCACAAATCTGATTGATGAAAGAATGTTTTGGTTTTGGGACCTCCTCACGAGCAAATCCAAGGAACACAACACAAAGGAAGAGCAAACATTATAAACCGTTTAAGAGGTGCAACAACAGAACCACTTATGTTGTGTCCCCTTGTTCTTCTCTGTCCCCATCTCTCCATGTATTATCTCTAACTCCATGCTGAAATCAAAGATCAACAAGAAGAAGAAGATCAGAGCTGAAGCGGCGGAGAGAGTGCTGAAATAGCGGAGAAAGAAGATCAAGAACAAGAACAGAGCTGAAGCAGTGGAGAAAGAAGAACAAGAACAAGAACTGGAAGGTTAAAACAGAACAGGGTCGCGGTTTTCACCTGGAATAGCAGCAGCTGCAACAAGAGAAGCAGCCATTACATGAACGCTTTGAGCATCTGCAACAAGAGAAGCAGGAGAGACATCTCTTTGTCCTTGTCTTGTTTTTCTTCTTAGTTCTGCATCTTTTTCTTTCAGTAAGAAAACCAGCTCATAAAGAAACACCGAAATCGCTCGGTTATATATTCAGATGCGTGTGCGTGTGTGTGTATATATATATAAGTCATACTTACACTGGGGAGGAAAAATACTGCAAACTGGTTAAAGTTTGATCTGAGATATTGGAATGGCTGAGGGTTTGATCTGAATGATCGAATTCACTGAGATCCCTCCACGATAGAATTGGCATCGACGTCTTCTCTTCAGAATCCGTTTCCCTTTGCTCCTCCTCTGTTTCCGAGGTCTTCCCCTCCGAATCCTCGGGATGAATAGGGAGAGACGGGCAATACTCTAAAAGCTCACCCGACTTTGCTAGACTGACGTCGAAATCCCGTGCTAGACTGTTACCACCTACGCTGAGACTGAACAAAGATTCATTGGAAGCTTCACTCCAATCCAAAGATCCAATCTTTTCGAAAACCAAAGATGGTATTCTCTGCTCTGGATCATAATATCCTTCCCTTTCCATCACTTGAACTGGCGGTGACCGAGTAGGCGACAACGGTGACCCGTTGGTCGCACCAGACAGCCGAGATCTGGGCGTGTTGTTATTATCCGGTGACCCATGTAACGCAACATTGGAAAGGTTCCTCCTTTTCTCCTGGTTATCCTCGTAAGATGTCTGGTTTTCCTCTTCTGTTCTTGCTCTCAGCTCTATCATGTCATCCGATAATATCGAAGACAGTGAAGTGGATGATGTTGTTGATTCCTCCGCCATGGAGGTTTCAGTCCCGGCAATGGCGGCTGCTTCTGTATTATAAACCTCGTAACAGGCAATGCTCCCAATCTGGAACAAAACCATCCTTCCATTCCCTTCTCTGTTTGTTGATTCTGCATCATCAGCAGTATCGTTTCCTTTTGGATGATGGTTTGAACGGTTGGAATTCCTTCTTCCTTTGCTTCTGCTTGTACCATGACTTGGTTTCTTCTTCGTTTGATTTGGTTCCATACCTAGAAAAAGATCAAGAAAAATCAAAACTTTTACAGATTTATGTAATCTTTGACAGAAAATAACCGAAGCTATCTGAGCAAAAGCATGAAAAATAAAAAGCTTACTTATGCCGAGGAATATCCATGAAATTCCCTGATGAACCCTAGCTCTTGGAGCCCCTTACTTTACCGGCAAAGCAATGGCAAATCCACCACAATCGATGAATTTCCATGTAATAACCCTCCTGATTCTTCTCTGTCTATGGACAAAAAGGAAACAAGAAAAATTTTCCTTGATTCCAGGAGGAAGAAATGGCAGAAGATTCGCAGAAAAGCATACGAACAATTCGATCTTAACAGAGAGATCAATCTATGGATATCGGAAATTTGCAGAAAAACATAAATATTGACCGTTGGATCTTCTGAAGACCAAACCAGAAAAAAACAAAGGACTTAATCTTTTGAAAGAAGCCCCAAGAGAATGGGAAGATTACAGTTTCGTTGTGTTTTTTTTTTTCAGATTTTTTTGACCGAAGGTGCTCCCACTATTTCGGGATCGGCTCTTGACCAACAATGGCTACTTCTCCCGCCATTCTGCAACACATTGCCCCTATAAATAGATTCAAATCTTGGCTTTTGTCCTGAAGCTTATCCACTCGCTCAGACCAGCCCTGTCCTGGAAAGCAACAATGGCTGGCTTCCATTTTCCTTAAAGCGTCCTCTTTTTCAGCTTTTCTCCATGGACGCTTGCTTGTACCTCCACTCATCCACGGATATCTTCGACAGATTTCAAAAGGGTATTCGTCAGATCGAAGAAGCAAGTCCGTCTCCGATTATCATACGAAGCATGATCGTCCGGTTCCATGGCCTAATTCAGCCATACCCGAGTTGGCTTTTCGTGTTTTCCATTTCCGAGAACTTAGCAAATTGACAATGTGTTCATACTTTCTTCATTTCTTGCACAAACAACAAAAGTCATGGAATCTCACGAGAGATTCATGAAAATCCAATCCAAATCCCTGCACTACTGATATATATATATATACATTCAATCCAACTTGAACAGCAATGAGCTTTCAAGTTCCAAGAGAAAAAAAAAACAGATCTGGTCCTTTTTGTTTCCTCACAGAGAGGTATGAGCAAATGGCTGGAGAACACGCTTACTTAGGTATAACGAGTCTCTCTCTGCCCGGCCGATGCCATCAGAAGTGCCACCGCAACCGAGAACATAACCAGCATACTCACCAGCAGAGCATATGTTCTTGGTGATGATCTTTTATACTCTCCAAACAGAAAGATTCCCCAGAATGTTCCCACCAGAGGAAGCGCCTTTTCAACATATGATGGAACATAGCAAGTAAGTGTTTCGAGTTTAAGATTTCAGACACCAAGATTAAGCCAGTTTTCAGAACACATCTTATGCTCGGACCAGTGGCCGAAGTAAAGGAACATACTTTACAGTTACTGCTATGGATCCTGACCAGTAAGTTCAGTATTAACACTTCATCTGTTTCTTTTAGTTTCATCTGAGCAACTTGATTTCATATTATGTGTTTTCAGCATTTAAGTTCCTCAATGGTGAGAAGAATCGTGATTAAATCCAGTGTGAAGCTACAGAGACTGACCTGAACAGCATCTGCAGCGGCATATCCTGCAGCTTGACCACCCATGAACTGGAGGCCATTGCCAACACCACAGAGCAATCCAGCCAGAAAAGCCCAGCCTCTCCCATTCCAGTCGTTCAGGTAAGCAGAAAGGGATGATCTCGGTGAATCCAGCACGGGTTGATACAAGAAGCTGACATTGAGAGCAATCGCGATAAAAAAGGAAGACACCGAGAAGTAGAAGAAGGTGGTGTAGACAATTAGCTTTGGAACGCCTTGTTTCAGAGTGTGCCACTGATCATTCGTGGCTAAGTTGAACAGCGGCGAGAAAAGAGAGAGACAAAGGCCTGCAGAGAAGGTTATTCCCAGTCCCACCACCATGCTCTTCCCAAATACCTGAATATAGAGAATGCATGGACTAATGAATCTGTCCAGACCCAGCTACAATATGAGAGAGAGAGAGAGAGAGAGAGAGAGAGAGAGAGAGAGAGATTTTACTTTGATTGCTCTAGTGTTTTCAAGTGCTATAAGAAAGGCAGCACTCCCTTCCTCTGCCATCTTCATGTCGTTTTCTTCTACAAAGGCAGATAATTCAGTGATCCTCATACACTAATAGAGAACTAAGCTAATAGAGTGTGACAAAAAAAATCACCTCCTGAAAGTTTCTCGCATTCCTCAGAAGAAGCATCTTTATAGTCGCCAGGGAAGCGGCCGAGTTTTGTGTCTATATCAGCTGCATTAGACGAGTGAACAGCAGAACCAAGACAAACAGCAATCAAGAAACAGCCAACACCCGGGAAAAGAATGTCGGCTCTGTTTATTCTACTGTCCAAGAAGTAGTTGACCGTTGTTCCTACAAGACAAGAAGCCATTCACAAAGCATTCACTGTCTGCCAACCTTAACTCCCGGATCTTTGTCACTAAATCATGCAGAAAGATAAACAGATCATCCAACCTATGACGACAGTGATGCTTGCAGCTATCACTTCTGTAACGGACAGACCAACTAGCGCTAAAGCATACTGAGATGCCAGGTTCCCGAGGCCGAGTGCCACCCCACCAGCCATTGCAAACAACACCGAGGGCCAATTATCACTAATCTGTGACAGCACAAGAGATGAAACCATGACATATAACAAACGAAGTGCATCCATAACATAACATCATGATGAAAAATTCTCACCTGAGCGAGTTGGGTGACGAAATTCGGCCTGCTTCCACCCATCTGACCGAACGAAAAGGCTATAACGGTGGCAGCCAATAAGTTTGTGATCGAGTAATCGAGATAAGTATGCTGTGGAAGGCGGCCTCGTCGTTCGAGAAGAACCATAAGAGCAGGCCAAGTGCCTAAGCAAAGCAGTGATAGCAACATACATGCTATTGCACCTGCTTTGCTCTCCACCATATATGTTCCCAACCCATCTGCTGCTAATGAATTCAGTCCTGGAATATCCTGAAGCAAACGTTTCCTTTGGAATTAATCACCGATTCAGACAAGTAAAAACCCCATTTTTATCTCTAATTTCATCTTATATCCCAGATTCTATCCGTGGTTAATCGTTAAAACCCGCTTCTTGATATTGAATTCATCGTTAACAGCGACGATGATGCCGGGTTTGAGCCCAGGTCAAAAGAGGATAGAGCAGAAAAGTTACAGGGACCATTCCTTCAAAAGACAGAAGAAAAGAAATTGCAGAATCAAAGAAAGCGATCGACTTTCTCATCTAAAGTTCGTAAAGTAATGAACTTTGGAATCAGCAAGAGAATCGATCGACGATGAAACGGAGTTGGGGTCAATCGGAATCAGATTCTTCCCCACTACAAGTAGAATCTGATTCAAAATTTGAAAAAGGGAAAAAGAAAATGCCCAAGCGAACCTACGAATTAACTGAAGTAGAAATTTGAAAACCCATCCCGAAATAGTCAGAAAAACTTCAGGACCCAAATGATGGCTTACCATTTCAGAAGAGGCAGAGAGGTAATGGGAACAATTGGTGAGGGAAAGATCGACCAGCAGCTTGCTTGTAATGATCGAGGAAGAACCGGAGAAAGACGGAAGATTTTGCAACATAGATGTTTCTCCGACATTATATGACCCATTCTTGCGTCATAAGCCGAGACTCATCGGCCACACGCAATCGCCAAATCAAATCCACATGTAACGTCACTCTCTTTTTGCGTATTATATTTGGATTTTTAATGTTAAATAAAAAAAGGAGAAAGCTTCCAAATTTCTGAGAAATTTTAAACGCCGTAACGTATCACAGTCTCAGCAAGTGTTCATCTCTTCTGATAAGGGAGTCATTGTTAAAGGATCCACCTTTCGTTTCATATATATGCCTAAAGAGGTTGGGTTTTGATTATTTATGTAAAAATCCCACTTATAATCATCAAAATAACGCAAACAATATGAAAGAAAAGAATCTCATTTTCAGGATGTACACAATGAAAAAAGTGCTTCGATTGAGTTTTTGTTCTACAGCCCGCAAATCCTAGAGAGAGAGAGAGAGAGAGAGAGGCAAAGAAGGGAATCCAATTCCCAGAGAGACAGACGGCCATGGCCGTTGCCTAAAACCCACGTGGCAAAACATCAGCCGTCAGATCAAACGTAAGGATCCGGCTGAGATCACCCATCTAGACCACCCGTATCAGCAGAGCCACGGTTAGCAAGAGGGCATTGATGATGATGATAGTTGTTTTGGCAGAGAGTGATTCTCCGGCGCTCTGATCACCAAAGCCGCCGCTTCCTGTGGGGCCCAGAGTGGTGCCCGGAAACACAGAGGACGAGGACGAGGATGGAGTTCCAGTGGTCGGAGTTCCAATTGTAGGAGTTCCGGTTGTGGGCATGCCGGTGGTCGGAGTCCCCATTGTCGGAGTTCCCATGGTCGGAGTTCCGGTGGTGGGTGTTCCGGTGGTTGGAGTTCCGGTGGTCGGAGTTCCCGTGGTGGGAGTCACAGTGGTTGGAGTTCCGGTTGAACTGTAAGAGCAACAAGTAAAAACATCAATCAGTAATAATCAAACAATCCACGGGGGAAATTTCTGATATCTTTGATCATTTGACAGATAATATTTTGATGCTTTTTGAACATGGGATGGCGACCAATAATGCCCACTTTGGGTTTGTTTTCACGCAGCGTATTCAATTTCAAGCCCTTTTGCAAAAGGCAGAATGAACAGAATGATAAATAGTTAGAAAGATTTAATGATTGATGTCAATTGTCTGGTCTGAAATCACAATCATGGTCCCAAAGACACCGCATTAGATTAACCCATGAGTTGAAAAATCAGACGCAAATCTACCCAGAAAACCACACATTCAGATCGGAGAGCTCAAGAACAAAACCTAATATATGCAAAAGAATAGCTTAAAGAGGCTAATCTAAAAGCAAAGATCTGAAATAACATACCCGGAACCAGATAAACACGTTGAACCAGCTGCAAGATCAACATAATACACAGGTAAAATCAGCAACAAAATCAAACAAAGCTGATCCAAAAGATCTGGGCTTTTAAGAGAAAAAGGGATCTTTCTGGGTTTTTTTAGAAGATTTACTTGAAGGAGGAGAGTTGGTGAGAACGGCGGCGCCGCTAAAGTCACAGGTGGCACCGGTCGAGGCTTTGCGCTGATAGTAACTGTTGACGGCGACGTCGCAGTGGCTCTTGACGGTGTTTGGCTGAAAACACTGACCGTTCTGTTGGATCTGAGTACAGTCTGCTCCTGCTCCGCAAGCATAGTCCATGGCCTTCTGAAGAACTGCTTCGCCTACGCCGTCTTTGCACACGCAGTACGCCGCCTCTGTCGTGTCGGAAACAGATGTTAGATTCATGGGTTCAGATCAAAATCCGAGATTATTGAACAAGGTTCGAGATTTTGTTAGTGGAAATGGTATAAAGTCGAGTTCTTTAAGCTGAGATCACAGAGAAAAGGGTTGATTTTTTTTTTTCTGGGTAAAGAGATTTCTTTTATTTTTCTCATCTGCCATTCTTTTTTTATCCCAGACCACGGAGATTTCTGTGTTAGGGTTCGAGTGATTCGAGCACTGAAAGCTTCAACCTTTATCACAACCAAAGATGTGAGAGACAAAGATCCAAATTTTTTTCAAGAATAAAATAATCCATAATGGGAAAAAAAGGAGGCTTCAAAGAGAAAACCCATAACAAAACTAGCAGAATATAAGTATGAATCAGAGTAAAAACGACAAGAACATCCATGGCTGTTCTTCCATATGAGAGAGGGAAGAAAAACTCAGAACCATTTGCTTCTAAATCAAGGACAAGGCAACAAAAGCATTTCAATAAGTTCAGGAAGAAGAAGAAGAGAGAGAGAGAGAGAGAGAGAGAAGCAGCTTACTTGAATAGGAAATCATGGAGAAGATGAGAAACAAAGGGAGCAAAACCGCCATTGTTGATGCAATCTCAGTCTGGACACTCAGTGAAACAGAGGTTTTTTTTTTCTTTTCTCCGATGAGAGAGATGATTCCAGGAAGAAGCTGAGATCGAAGTATTGGCCCAAAAGACGGAATCCGATGTGAGGAGAGAGAGAGAGAGAGAGAGGCACTGTGAAGGGTGCAGATATTATAGAGGATGATGATAGGCGTGTCTCTCTATTTCTGTATTTATTTTTTCCGTACTTTCTTAACGAGTGCCCTTTTTTTAAAGTATGATTTTATATTTAAATATCATATACATTATGTGTGAATGTAATATAATTATGTGCATCTTAAGGCACATACATACTCTTTTTCTTGACCCGTTCACATATAAAATATATATACATATATATAAGTATTTACATGTATAAATACATAAAATAGTTGTATTTAATAATTTTTTCTGATCCGTTCATGTTTGGTGGCATATTAGTACGAGTTAACAATGGTAAAAGTAGAGAAACATGTAAAAATGTTACCTTCAAAATGTATTGGACTGATGAACTATGTGAATATTTATGTTACAAGGATATATTGGTCAGCTCATAAAATTACATACATAAAAAATTTGTATGTAAGAATATGAGAATGTAACTAATCGTACATGTATTCCATACTGAGAGATTGGGGGTTCGACTCCACCCGTTCATCTGTCATCTATCAGTTATAGTTGATTCATCTCTCATACGTGTGTTGCAGGCTCGTACGTATGGGTTTAAGTTTACTCGTTTCTATGTATCCGAAAGGTACATACTGCGATCCATGTGTTAACGAGTCGTTGTGAGGCCATCGCTGTAATCGGGGGTCAGCGAGTTCGAACGACTGCAATTGGGGTCGGATTTTCCAATGTATAAAAAAATGTAGACATGGGCGTTTTCATATTCAATTTAAAAATTATTATATTCGATTTTTTCGATTTTATAAAAATAAATATCAATAGATTATTATTCTATTCAGTTTGATTCATTGGAATCGGTTCAATTTTATTTCTGTTAAAAAAAATCAATTTTCTTAAAAAAATTATCGATTTGTTCAGTTTTTTAAAATTCTGTTCCGGTTGGGTTCGATTCTAAAAATTCGATTTTTAAGAAAAATTAACGTTCAAATTAAGGCATGTGCGGTCTCTAGCTTTTGTTTAAATTATGACACGTGTTATTGTAACAGTGGACCCACACGATGTGTTTTTTTGTGGGCATTCTTGAAAGTGGAGCTGTTTGTGGTAAGTCGGTGGACAACTTTTCATGACACCCATTTTTTTATTTTTTAAATGCGCTGTTATAAAATATTTGAACGTTGGGCTTTGATCTGTTTATTTTTCGATCCAATATTTTTTTACATAACGGTAAAAAAAACAGTACTGTTTGTTGTTTTTTTTGTCCATTTCTGTCTCTGTGTTCTTTAATGAATTCGGTTTATATCTCAATTGAAATATATAGAAGCATTTAATAGTTATAGTACCTAAATGTTTTTATCTATTATTACAATATATAAAAAGAATAGACGTTTTGGTCTTATAACTGAATCGAATCGAAAAAAATATGATACCATCCTTGAAACGAATCATCAAATATTTTTGACGGCGAATTTTTAAAAAATTTAAAAATAAAAAATTGTTAAAAAAAATTAATATTTGAATATAAATCAAATCGATCCGAATATAAAATAATAAATGATTGATACATATTTTTATAAAACCGAATTTAAAGAATTGAATCAAATAATTTTCAAAAGTTTTTTTCCGATGAGGTGAGTAATTGAGATGGGGAGAGAATATTGGTCATGAAAAAAAAAAAAGGCAATCAATAAGCTTTTTTATTAACTAATGGAACCACATTTTGTGATTGTGATTTGTGACATCATGTGATTCTCTGTTTTTACATTGATGGGCCTCCTTTATTTAATGGGCCTTGTTTTATCATAATTATGCTCTCTCTTTTTTTTTTTAGAAGCTTTTATGGACAAAATTAAATTTTCTAATTCCTTTTTTTTTCTAAAAAAATATTTTTCTCTATAATACCTATTTGGATCTGGGCCGGAAATTAAGTAACTGGTCTCGCCGGATTTGCAAAAACGCTAAATATTGTTAATGGGCCGACTTGTCCGTTAATGGGCCCAAAATTTTGCCTAATTTACGAGGATCGGTAAAATCGCCAAAATGCCACTGTTTTATCCGATAATTTCAAAAATGCCACAGTATCTATGTGCGGGCTATCGTCTTCGCGGAGGCCGAATTTTTTAGACCCACAGCTACGCTAGAAAACCCTAAACCCTCTGGAACTCACTGAGAGATCGCTCATCAATGGCGACTCATCTCTTGATCCGATCCCGGATATCGCTTCTCAAATCTCTAAATCCCAATCATGGCGCTAATCTGCCTATCAGGTCAATCTCCACAACCATGTCTCTCTCGCAGGAGCCCCAGCTCGCCGCCGAGTCGGCTGAACCCGACGTGTCTCCGCCTTCGCGGAATCCGACGCCACTACCGCCGAATCCAGCCACCGGAAGCCCCCTCTACCAGGAGAACTGGAGGAGCCCGATCCCGGGTTCTTCGTCGACGTCCCAGGCTCTGATCCCCTTGGGATTCCTAAGCCAGAGCCCCGCTTCTCGCATCAGATCTCTCTCCGAGACCCTTGACTTGAACTCGCTGCTGAATTTGTTCGCCGATTGGACCGCGACGCAACGGTGGTCCGACATGAAGCAGCTTTTCGAGTCCTGGATTCGGACGCTCGACAAGAGCGGGAGGCTGAATAAGCCCGATGCGAACCTTTACAATCAGTACCTCAGGGCTAATTTGATGATGGGTGCTTCGGCTGGTGACTTGCTTGATTTGGTCTCGCAAATGGCGGATTTTGCGATGACACCCAACACGGCTTCATACAATCTGGTATTGAAGGCTATGCACCAGGCCCGAGAGACCGAAGCTGCTCAGAAGCTGCTCGAACGGTTAGCTTGACAACACACTTTCCCCTTACATATATTGCTCGAGGATACTTTTGTCGGCATGAACTTCCTTATCTGACTTACCTTACATTCGTGATTCTGTTTTATCAGTATGTTAATGTATTCAAATGAAAAACCCTTTTGTGCACGTAAAGATAGTCTTACTTGCCCACTGTCAAGTGTCAAGAAAATTTCTTGGAGCTCGTGGAGAAGATTTGAGGAATACCTTTCTTGCAGTAGAATAGACGGCATTATAATCTCATAAGGTTGTTGTAGATGTTTACTTTGCGGTCTTTTAATAGGGGGACTTGCGATGTATCATGGCTTAATGTGTTATGATCAGGATGCTGCTCACTGGAAAGGAATCCTCGCCAGATGATGAATCTTATGACTTGGTTGTTGGAATGCTGTTTTGGACAGACCAGATTGATTCTGCCTTGAAATATATGGACATGGCGCTAAAGTCTGGTTATATGTTGTCCATGGCGGTGTTTGGTGAATGCGTTCGTAGTTGTGTAGCCAAAAGCAGGACAGATACACTGGTGTCCATCATTGAGAAATGCAAGGTAAGAAAAAACAGATTTATTGGATTTTGGGTATATATTGTAAGCTTCTTCTCTCGTTTATTTGTCATTCTTTTTTTTTTGGTTCTCTCAGGCTATTGATCAGAACAAGTCCTTATGCCCTAACTGGACTCTTTGCAATTATATGGCTGAAGTTGCAATGCAAGAAGATAACAGCAAATTGGCATTTTATGCGTTAGAATTTATGTTCAAGTGGATCACTAGGGGTGAATTGTTTAGACCTTCAGTTTTGCTTTCTGTTGATGAAGGATTGGTTGTATCATCGCTTGCAACTGCTGCTAGGACTTGCAGTTCGACTTTGTTAGATGCATCATGGACTATTTTGCAACGTTCACTGCGTGATAAAAAAACTCCAAACCCGCAAACCTACCTTGCGAAGCTCAATGCTTATGCTTCCATGGGAAATCTACAGAAAGCATTCTCTACACTTAAAGACTTCGAGTCTGCATATGGGAATTCTGACCAAGAACTTGTAGGGGAAATTTTTTCGCCTTTTACGTCTTTACACCCATTGGTCATGGCCTGTTCTAAGAGAGGTTTTGAGACTTTGGATGCGGTATGTCTCTTACATCTTGATGCCACACATATCCTCATTTTCTTCCATGACAGGCATTTGCATTATAACTAACATTTTGTTGACCTAAAACCGGAAAACTCTGGCAATTGATAGTTATGGTTGTTGACTGTTTAAAAAAAAGTAACTTTACTGAAACATAACATCATGGTCTAGTGTTTATGTATACTGGAATGAACATAAACACATGTGACATTTAGCTTTTGCATATGTGACATTTAGCTTACCTGAACTTGCCAATGTTACACAGGTGTACTTTCAGTTAGAGAATCTGAGTCAAGCAGATCCGCCTTACAAGTCTGTTGCTGCTTTGAACTGTATAATTCTCGGCTGTGCAAACACATGGGATCTAGATCGTGCTTATCAGACGTTCGAGGCAATAAGTGGTTCTTTTGGATTGACACCCAATATCCATTCCTACAATGCTTTACTCTGTGCCTTTGGCAAACTCAAGAAGGTTTTCCCCATTTTATACGCACATAGATTGTCTTTATGTGTTTTATGTGCGTGGAACTGTTTTATCTCATCAACTTTGACTATCTATGTGTTTGCAGACTCTCGAGGCGACAAGGGTTTTTGAGCATCTTGTTAGCATAGGTGTAAAACCCGATGCTCGGACTTACTCATTACTGGTGGATGCTCATCTCGTCAACCGTGATCCCAAATCAGCTCTGTCTGCCATTGATGAAATGGTAAAAACATGACTGAAAACAATGGCTAACAACATGACAAACACATTCATGAGAAAGAAAAACTTGTCTTTCCGATCTGCAGGTGAATGCTGGATTTGAACCCTCAAAGGAAACACTGAAAAAGGTAAGAAGGCGATGCACCCGAGAGATGGACTATGAAACAGACGATCGAGTGGAGACTTTAGCCAAGAAGTTCCAGATTCGGATGGGAACCGAGAATCGCAGGAACATGCTGTTCAACCTCGATTACTCCACGAGCTTCGAGTCATAAAACAGATTCCGAAAATATGGGTTAGTAAACCCTAACTCCTTTCAGAGGAACTATTGTGATAAACAAGTCTCATTGCCCTATTCTTGCAGTTTCTGGTGCGGAATGAGAAGCTGAATTCACATCACAGTTCACAGAGTCTCCGAGCTCAGAGTTTTTCGCCGCTGTAAATTAATAACCTTTTCCGAGTTTTGGATAATTTTTGTTGTATTGGAATCTCCTTATTTCCGAGTTGCATCTCATAGGATTTAGTGTGGCCTCACGTTTTGTCCGGAAGATTTCTCGGGCAACGGCCAATAAATGTCGTTCACTTTAGTCCCTGTCCTGTCGGAGACTCCTTTAGTCCCTTAGTTCATGTAATTTGGAATTTCTGATTTTGATCTGATTCACTGATTCCGAAGTTGACAGAAAATGTGATGTGGGTTCATCCAGATTTCCGATTTTCGTATGATTCGCCGTCGAAAGGATGGGACTTTTGGTGAAACGGTGATCAAAGTCTGAGACTTTATGATGTTTGGTTGGTCTGAATCCGATCAAAGCATTTTACAATTTTCTGATAACCCAAACTACAAAGGCCCTTTGGCTCAGCCCATTATTCCACAGAAGCTTATAAATCTGAAAAGACCGTCCCCTGAGGTTGCTTGCTTCCATCTTTTTTTTTTTGGATTTTGAACACGAAACCCTAGTTCGAATCGTCGGGGAGAAATCCGATTTCTCGAGGAATTTTCAGGGCTTCGGTGGGGGGAAGAAAGGGATCGAAATGGGAGGGAAGACGGAAGATGGCAGTGGAAGCAAGGACAAAGATAAAGACAAGGACGAGGAGCAAGACGGCTTGTCCGTGCACTCTCCCTGCAAAGCTTTGCCCTCCTCTGATTCCTCCCTCACTAAGGTCTCTCTCTCTCCCTCTCTCTCTCTCTCTCGTGGTGTTAGTTTTGTCGGAGATTTTGATGGTTCGTCTTCTCGGACGTGTTTCGTAGGAGCAATCACAGGTTGAGTTGGAGCTAAGGTTGTTAGAAGCTCTTGAAATCTACCCTCCCGGAAAACTGCGAGGCAAGCTTTTCTTTCGATTTAATCACAGAAGTTAGTGAAATTGTTCTTGCAATCGAAGAACTGAGATTCTGTACAAGGAAAAATATCTAAGAATTCCGTAGTTTATGCTTGCGTGAAAACCAAGATATTGATTTCTATCTTTGTTTCTCTCCCGAATTGATCAGAAAGCTTCAACCTTAGCCGTTTTTTCTGGTTATTGATTAGCTCTGGATTCCTTTCTTAGTAATCAAAGCTTGTGTCTTTGTCCGGTTTCAGGCATACATCGTCACTTTGTTCTTTACGGCCTGATGGAATATCTCCGCAGAAGGTTTGTCCGAAACTCTCTGAGTTAGCTCCATGGCCTTGAATCTTGATCCAATGTGGTCTGGTTTTGATAAACTGTTCTTGTCCACAGCTTTGACAGACAGTTTACAGCCGATGAGGTTCTTCAGCTGTTGGATCGTTTCTACAACTTAGAGATGCTGGTGAGTTGTAATACATGGATAGAACTTTTATACGTGGTTTCGTCAAAAGGGTCATACAGTTTCGGCTTTCTAAGCTATGAAAATCACTCGTATATGAGCTAGCTATATCGTCTCGGGTTATATTACCTCTCATCGGTCGGTTTAAAGTTTGATTTGTGTTTTACGCCATGATCTTGGAATTTTCAGAAACCGGACGAGGATGACATGGACATTCTGAATCAGGAGGAAGATTTCAGCTTGCCGGAGAGTTACTTTGTCAAGGAAGAACAGTGACACAATGGAAAAGGATTTTAGTTTTTTTTTTTTTGGAGAAAAGAGAAGTTTTTTTTTTGTGGGTTTGTTGTTCCCTCTGTATATGTTAGACTTAGAAGAAGGAAGGAGATGAAGGTAGCAAAAAAAACTTTGAAGGGTTAAAATGTGTATATGCAGTTTTAATGTCTATAAAAAACATGAGCTGAAATGCACTGAGAGAGATCCCTTCTCTTTAAGCAGTTTTCATGTTGAATTTTCTCTGTTTGGTTTTGACTGTGTTGGCTTGGAATCTAACAGAGAGTATCATATATGTATACACATATATGTATATATAAGAGGATTATATGAATAGGGAATCTAAAATTTGTAAAGGCTTTTCATATCTAATGAAATTGATTGTATAG
Organism: Tarenaya hassleriana; assembly: GCF_000463585.1. Classification (NCBI taxonomy): domain Eukaryota; kingdom Viridiplantae; phylum Streptophyta; class Magnoliopsida; order Brassicales; family Cleomaceae; genus Tarenaya; species Tarenaya hassleriana. The sequence goes on from NW_010966617.1 coordinate 638,194, forward strand.
CCAATATAAATTGGTTAATTTCATAAATGCTAGTTATTAAAATTCGGTTTCACATGTTCTTGTCTAGAGCCACTTTGTTAAAATTGAGCCCATTCAAATGAGTTAGAATATTTATTTGATTAATATCTAAATCTGCACAAGGAGAAAGTTCTTGATTAAATTGTAAGATTCACACTGAAACATTAAAGCAAGAAAGATCAATCAATATATATATATGTATATCATATTTAAGCAGCCGATTATCATAGCCAAAGTCCATGAAAATAAAGCATAAAAGAATGGAAAACAAAAGGAGAGGAAAACAGAAGCCAAACACAGAATTGAAACGGTGGCCCGAGTGTAAATAGAGGCATGACAACAACAAAAAAAAATTGTAAGTTTAATCCCAATCTTGCTGATAAACCAAGCTAAGGAATCAAGAAAATGGCCTCTGTCTTCATCTGGGTTTAACTTAAAACTCCATGAAATTTCCAGCAAACGTCGATTCAATGCTGCACAAACCCAGAAAAAAAAAACATAGAGGTTAAAACTTTCAATCAGACAAAAAGTGAAAAGGATGAAACTTTCATACTCGATAGTCAATTTCAATGGATATTTACATCGGCTGCTTCTGCAGGCTTCTGTTCTTGTTTTGACTCTTCAGCCTTGATGTTCTCATCGCCTAAACAAAAAGATAAAACATTTTTTTTTAGTTTGCAAGATATTTCGAAGATTCAGAATGAGTTGTCTTTCTTTTTTTTTTTTTCTCTTTTTTGGTGATTTTCAGACAATGATCACCTCCGTCTTCGGGCAGATCTGAAGTCCAGAGAGTGAGGTTGTCTCTCAGAAGCTGCATTATCAATGTACTGTCCTTGTACGACTCCTCGCTCAGAGTGTCCAACTCAGCAATGGCCTCGTCGAATGCTTGCTTCGCCAAATGGCAAGCTCTGCAGAGAGATTTCACGAGGCGTAAAAACACAAAAGAAAAAACGAGCTTTGTCTGCATGTTGGATCGAGAATCTCTATGTATATTAGCAGTCGAACCTTTCGGGGGAATTCATGATCTCGTAGTAGAACACAGAGAAGTTGAGGGCGAGGCCGAGACGGATCGGGTGGGTGGAAGGAAGCTCTGTGCTTGCAGCTTGAGTTGCAGCCTGTCCCCGAAACCGAACAAACATTACTATACCGAAATCCGACCAATCAGTCTCTCATGTCTCCATTGTCTAAGAGAGAGGCTTTTCCATTGACATACCTCGTAGCCTTTCAGAGACTGCTCGGCTGCTTCTTTCCTCTCTGCCTCGGTCTTGAACTCTGCCAGGTACCGACAGTAATCTCCTTTCCTGGAAAATCACATCAGCAAGAATCATACAAATGATTCATAAAGTTAAGCTATTGGCTAAGATGTGAGTCTTGATGCAGTTTCTAGTTGCAGAACAAATGTATTCAAAGACTTATCGTAAAAAAACTGTCACGGGTTTTCTCTTAAAGGCGTAAAACAGCGATCAGAAACACTAGAAACCGTCACTCGACAAGATTTCAGACCAGACGGGCATAAAGTGTCGCTCACATCTTGTAGTAGAAGACGGTGGCTTCGCCGGAGGAGGCGTGAGGGACGAGATGCTGATCGATGATGCCGAGGATGTCCTGACAGATCTTGGAGAGCTCGTCCTCCACTTTCTGACGATACCCTTTTATGATCTTGACGTTTGATTCGTTTCCCTTCGACTCTTCTTTCTGCTCGATCGATGACATTATCCTCCACGACGCGCGTCTTGCTCAGATCACCTTCTTGGACCCTACACACAACAGGATCCTCTTCGTCTTGCTCCGATCACGTTCTTGTACCCTACAGACAACAGGTTCCTCTCCTCCACCGTCATCTCGCTGTTCAGCCGAGCCACTTTCTTCATCGTCTCCACCATCTCTACATCGATTTACAGACAAGTAATGATTCGTAAGCAAGATCTGGACTTTAACAGAAAAGGGAAAATTTTTCATTTGAGATTATACAGAAAGAGATTCGGATAAGAGAGGTTACCGTCGTAACGCTCGGCCTGTTCGGAGAGCTTGGCCATGTAAACGAAGGTCTCTCTGTCTTTGTCGGAACCTGACATCTTCTCCGACAGATAAAAAAACTCACAAACTCAGAGGAAACAAACAAACAAAAAACGCTGAGATTTCTTCTTCTTCTTCCTTGGCCTCTCTGTAAGAATAATGTAACGATTCGGGAGAGATAAGAAGAAGGGGAAGGAACAAATATAGAAAGAGGTGAGGAGATGGTAGCGAATAGCGGAAGGAAGACCGAATCTTCGCTCGACCGTTAGATCTGTAGCTCTCTGTTGTGTTGTCCCCTTGATTCCCGCGCTTTCTTCGCTGAAGTTAATTACCTGTCTGTTGGTCTTTAATTGTCCAATACTGCAAAATGGGGATGTAGCTCAAATGGTAGAGCGCTCGCTTTGCATGCGAGAGGTACAGGGTTCGATCCCCTGCATCTCCACCACTTTTTTTTTTGACATTTTTTCATTAAAAAAAAAAACTGATTGCAAGAACACGGACGGTTTAATAACAAATCCAGGATTTGGGTTTTGCTCATATTACACAGTTCATGTTTTTCCTTCAGGCACTTGTGGGTCTGCAGTCTCTTAATCCACTTGCTAGTGCTTCCTCATCTAGGTTGTGTCCTGTACAAACCGAACAGAACCACATGAACAACTAAACACAGAGAGCTCCAGAGTATTGGGAATGGATAATTTCAACACGAGGCAAAGGACACGTGACCTATAAATACTATTTTGCTGGTTTGATCCTCTCCCTCGTTCCATTTTCGAGCCGGAACTATCTCGTATATCTCTCTTACAGCCTGTGAGACACTCAAGAACACGGAACCGGTTGTGAATATGGATATCCAAACCTAACCCCAGTATTTCATTTTTTGGTAGTGAATCAAAATTAGTAGTTACATACCTGCAAAGTATGCAACTGGCCTGAGTTCTGAATGCTTAGCACCCCCTTGCAGCGGTACACATCCATCCCTTGCTTTTTGTCCCAAAGAATCTCCTCTAGCCATAAACGCACCTGCGAAAATAAATTGAAGCATTTATGAAAGAACATTATACAGCTTGTTCAAGAATGTGCATTACATCTGTGCTTTGCTACCTTATCGAGGTCTACAGCCAGTGGCTCACAGATGCATATGGTCCTCACTCTACTGTCATGAAGGTCTCTTGTAGACAATGATTTATTTTCTTCTAATAAAGATTCAAGGCGGCTAACGTGCTGAAGACAGAAGTGAAGGAAAAGAAAAGTGGGTTATTACATAATAGAGCATAAACAATCGTTGAGAGAGAGTATGTAACCGGGCGGTCACGAGAAGTTTCTGAGACTAACAGTTGAATCATATGCCTGGCAGTTTAATATGTTGGACAAATCAACTTGGCATCTGACAGAGCGGATGACATTTGCCAGTGCATTAATCGTACGGATTTCTTTCACCAGTTCATCAGATTCCTCTTGAGAAGCCAAGTCAACCTTGTTAAGAACTATTGTGTCCTGCAAAATGAATTTACAAAACTCACCACGGCTAGAAAAGTAAGGCAGGTGACAGAAAGAGGCGAAAAGCAATAAGTCAGGACTTCTTAATGGTTATGTTAAGTGGGGTGATTACCGCAAATGCTATTTGATGAAAAGCTTCGGGAAATGATGATGAGTCACGACGCTCATTGAGCTGAAACCGGAGGTTCTTTGCATCCACAACCTGTTCAACCAGCTAACTAAGTAAAGGGTATCTGGAAAAAGATTGTGGAGATTCAGAAGGCGATATATAGAACCCTAATCACTGAAACAGGAAAGACGAATCCAGGAAAAATCTTGGGACATATATGTACCAAAGAGACAACTAGCAAAAGAAAAAGATCATTGGTTATAAAGGGGTTGCAGAAGTTAGAGCGACACAAACACGGCAGGACACCATTGTTAATCTGTTACGATTTCATCTTTGTGCGAAAGAAGATGAAGCATATAAAAGAATTATTCGATCAAATTGGTGCTTGAACCAGAAAAGCAGCATAAAGCATTGCAGTTTAATACTCACAGTAACAATGCAATCGAGCTTGACTTCGGATTCTAACTGATCATCCAACCAAAGAACAGAGGCCAGTGGAGCAGGATTTGCCAAACCGGTAGTCTCCAGCAATATATGATCAATTCTAGCACAACAAAGCAGAAACAGAACATCAAAAACACTAAGTTAACATACGTATAAGACAACCAAAACTTAGAGCTTTTCAGATGATGATCAACACGCACCTCTCACCAATCCAAAATCCCATAAATTTAAACGAAATTCAACCATAATAAGTAGATCAGATGAAAATTTTCAGAGTCAAACTCGTTTAAGATCGAAAACGATGGAGAAAGACCTGTCTTTTCTCTGCACAAGCTGCTCAAGAGCTTGAACGAGACTGTGCTTAACAGTGCAACAAACACAACCATTAGCGAGCTCGACCCATTCTTCGACAAGGGCACCTCCTTCTCCTTCGTTTATCATTGCCCTCTCCACTCCTATCTCCTCCCCAAACTCATTCAATATCACCGCGATTCTCTTCCCGTGATTCCCGTTCAGAATATAATTCACAAGCTGTGAACATCAATCAGACAACAGCGTAACCAATCACGGACCAAAACCCAGAGCATTGATCAGCGGAAAGAGCAGAATCTCATCTGAAGAATTAGGGATTCTACGTTCCCTTACGGTGGATTTTCCGGCGCCGAGATAGCCGGTGACGATGGTGACACCCACGGAAACGGCGTCTGTTCGTTCTTGTTCCAGAGGAGTCTGTCCGTACGAAAAGTCCGGTTCAATTCGGACAGCGATGGGAGGTTCTTCTTCGTCCGCCATTTCCACACTCTCGCTTCCTTCGCCGCCGTCGCCACTCGCCAGTTTTTGCCGACGCGCGCAACCTTAAAGAGTCTTGGACGCAATCAAAACCCTCTGAGGGAAAAGGAAGGTCAGATGCTTTTTTAAATACGCAATTGTGACCCATATTTCATCCGTATTTTCAATTATGTACCCTACATTTTTAATTTTACAACTCGAGTCCCTCCGTAATTGACGGTTTTCCAGTTTCAAATCAGAAACATATTCAATGGTTAAAAAGTTACTACTTAATGTGGTACGTAGTCCAATGACTAAATGATTAATAATATTTATATTAAAAAAATTCTTGAATTGATAAAAAAAAGAAGTTATATGTTAGTCTTGTGTGGAACAATAAAGATTGAAAAGATTCTCTGTTTTTTTTATAAAAAAAATAGTGAGTCGTCATTTATCTCTTCGTTTTGCCATTATATTATATATCGAAGAACAAAAAAAAAATACACTTGTTCTGCTAAAATCTCACAATACCAATGAAAATGCGCCTTAATTATTATATTATGGAGGACCCACTTGGTCAATAGTGTGACCCACAACTTGTAAAAAAAAAATTGTTTTCTTTGTAAATTTTATATAATTTTATGTAAAATTATTATACTGACCCCAATGCCCATATATATATATATAATCAGAATCCATAGGGAACACCACCACTAACATCACACGATCCACCAATACTACTTCTATATATGAATACTCTCTCTCTCTCTCTCTCTCTCTCCAAAGACAGCGTGTGTGAATGTACATATATGTATAATCCAAGCGTATACGCAGAAAGAGAATATAGTGTATGGATTTCCTATAAAATACCCATTTCATGGGGCATTTCTTCACTCCATCGACATTTTCTTTCTCTATCTGTTTTGGCTTTCCCTGTGATATCCTATAAATAGTGTACTCATCCAAGCTTTTACTCGTTCTCCTCTCTCTCTCTCTCTCTCTCTCTCCGAAAACAGATAAACTGCACAAGAAGTTAATTGGAGGGCTTAAACCAAAAAAGTTAATTGGAGGGAGGGAGAGAGAGAGAGAGAGATGATGATGATGGTGAAGAAGAAGAAGCATAGTGGGAAAATAACATGGGTGATGGTAGTAATAACGGTTATGGTGGTTATTAAGACATGCATGTGTGCGGACATTGGCAGAGGCAGTTTCCCCGAGGGCTTTGTCTTTGGAACTGCTTCTTCTGCTTTCCAGGTCCCTTCTTCTTCCTCTCTTTTTTTTTATATATTTTCCTTTTTAATTATAAATATATTATAGTTCTCTTTTCTCTATATATTTCGCTTCTTCTTAGTGATTGATTACAAGATGAAGATTTTTCTTCCATTTTTTTTTTATGTATGTATGTATGTATGTATGTTATGTATGTATGTATGTATTCCACGAGCATAACCCGTGGATTCAGTTTCACCGAATTTCGTATTTACGAAATCGACCCCTCAGTTTTACGTTGTTCACGAATTTTACCTATTCCTTTTATCGATCTCAGTTCCAAAACCCAATCGAATCTTATGATCCAAAAGCCAAGAAATCCAAAAGCCAATTTTAATATCCCCCCCCCCCCCC
>NW_010966617.1:644740-657693 GCF_000463585.1 Tarenaya hassleriana
AATCTCCCCCCCCCCCCCATGTGCGTTCGAGGTCTCCACCGATTATTGTCATTATTATTGTTTGTTTGTCTTCGTATCATAATTTTAATTATTGAATAAGAGCAATGATAATACTAACAATATAAATGAAAATTATTGGACCGACCGTTTAATTATATGCTAAATATTGCAGTACGAGGGAGCGGTGAAGGAAGACGGGAGAGGCCCCTCGGTGTGGGATACATTTTCTCACGCTTTCGGTAAAATCGTTGACTCTAGCAACGCCGATGTTGCCGTTGACCAGTACCATCGTTACGAGGTTACAAAAAAAAATATTATTATACCGTTACAAAAATCAAAATTATAAAATTTTCATTTTTTTTCATAAAATGTTGGCAGGAAGACGTGCAACTTATGAAAAATATGGGCATGGATGCTTATAGATTCTCGATTTCATGGTCCCGGATTTTCCCAAGTACGTTATCGATTTAATTTAATTTAGATTTAACCGATAATCAATTGAATATAGGTAGATGGATCCATTATAGCGGGAATTTAATTCCGACCTGATCCAAATCGAATCCGGACCGAACAAAATGTTCGATTCTAATTTGGTATATTTTTATAGAACCGAATAAATTGTCCTTGAATCGAATCGTACAAATATCAATACCGAACCAAAATCTGAATTATCCACCGTAGATATTATGGTTCGGTATTTATTTGGTTTTTATATAACGACATCGTTCTGAACCTGCATTAAAACCGAACCGAGTTGAAGCGATTAATATTTGGTTCTAGTTTGGTATAATTTTTATAAAATCCGAAAATATCGTTCCTGAACCGAACCACGAACCGAAATTCGAGACATGCACCATTGATCACATATTATGTGATGGTATTCTAATTTATGTAGATGGTACGGGGCAAATAAATCAAGCTGGAATTGATCACTACAACAAGCTCATCAACGCGTTACTTGCTAAAGGTAAGTCCAACATTGTTAGATGACTTTCTAAACATATTATTGTATAAACATTTAAATCCAAGTTTTCATACATTATATGATATTATTTATTTATTTATTCTTTAGTATATGGTAACAACACATGAAAACATTGCATGTAAAAACTTATTGTAGGGATCCAACCGTACGTGACGTTGTACCATTGGGATCTGCCTCAAGCCCTTGAAGACCGATACAATGGTTGGCTGAGTCCCCAAATCATGTAAGCAAAAAAAAAAAACATAAGAAATAATTTCATTATAAAAATATCAAAATAATTTTATATATTTCATTCATATGTAATGTACTAACATATATCGTACGTGGAAAACCCTAGGTTAAATTTCTAAATGGTATGATAGCATATACAGTGTTGTGTTTTCTAAAACCATATAAGATATATAAGATATTTTTTTGTATTTCATCAATGTACGTATTTATAGACATAATGAAACACCTTAGGTTAAATTCTAAGCACTATGATAATATATGACGTGTTTTCAATCCATTGTAAAACGATTTCAGGCTCTACCATATACGATGTACATCAGAAACATTTGTATTTCATCAATATACAACCGTACTTATTATAGATATAATACACGAAAACCATAGGTTTTAAATTATAATTACATTGTGATAGCATATATATATATATCGTTATAGTTGTTTTCAATGTTCATTTGTAGAAACGATTTCGCTATATATGCCGAGGTGTGTTTCAAGAATTTCGGAGACAGAGTGAAGCACTGGATAACGTTCAACGAGCCGCATAATTTTGCCATACAGGGCTACGACGTGGGCTTACAAGCTCCCGGCCGATGTTCTATCCTCCTCAAGCTCTTTTGCCGGGTCGGAAACTCTTCTACCGAGCCTTACATCGTCGCACACAATGTTCTTCTCTCTCACGCCACCGTCTCTGATATCTATAGGAAGAAATATAAGGTACGTACATATATATACCGAAACTTCGATGCAATGTTCATCGTCCACATCATTCGAAGAACCGGTTATGTGTATAAATTGAAATTTTAACTGTTCTGTGGTAATGAGAGTGAATATCTTTTGGATAATTGCTTGAAAGAAATTGATATGATCAATCTTGTACAGAAAATATAGAGCTCTAGCAAGGGTTATTGGTAGTACAAATAGTTTCCACGTTCTTTGCATGCATGCATTCATGAAATGGATGTTCTTGCATGCAAGTTGCAACTACTCTGTCTCGTTTTTATACCATATGATAACCATATCGAATATTCACATTCTAATTCTAAATCTGCATATATAAGATATTGAAATATCGACCGATATGATGCCATATATATAGGGAAATCAAGGGGGATCGCTAGGAATAGCGTTGGATGTTGTGTGGTACGAACCTGAAACAAACACAACAGAAGACATTGAAGCAGCACAGAGAGCTCAAGACTTTCAGCTTGGCTGGTAAATTTAGAAACTCTTCCTATGTCTTAACATATATATATGTATGTATGTACGTAATGATTGGCTTCTGTTACATATGTAACTTAGGTTCCTTGATCCTTTGATGTTTGGAGACTACCCTAATTCGATGAGAACAAGAGTTGGTAAGAGATTGCCAAAGTTTACGCAATCTCAGACCGATCTCTTGAAGGGTTCGCTCGATTTCGTCGGGATTAATCATTACACTACTAATTATGCGAGGAACAACAAGACTAATCTCATCGGTACTCTCCTTAATGACGCCATTGCAGATTCTGGAACATCCACTGGACGTAAGTACATACATAACTACAAAAGTGTGTATATATACTTGTAGTTTTTCTCTTGAGTCGTACGTATGATGACATAGATACTGTTTGTTTATGTCGGATTATCGTGAAATCAGCGCTGAAAGGACTGCAACCGATCGGAGATCGGGTAAGATTATGATGTTAAGTTCTCTTATATGTTGAATCTATTGTGTTTTCGTGAATCTATATATGTTATATATGTATATATATGTATGGACATTTTGGCAGGCAAATTCGATATGGTTATACATAGTACCTCGAGGGATGAGAAGCTTGATGAATTACATCAAACAGAGATACGGGAATCCTCTGGTGATCATCACAGAAAATGGTAGATAATGCATGCATGCATGCATGTCTACGTAAACATACGTTGAGATATTTGTTTTGATTATATATATATATATATATATATATATATACATATATATGTTCTTGCTTTTTCAGGAATGGACGATCCAAATAGTATACTGATATCGAGAGAAAATGCCCTCAAGGACGAGAAGAGGATTAAATACCATCATGATTACCTCTCTAGCCTACAAGCCGCCATTAAGTATATATTACATTGGCTCTTTATATATAAATGATATATATACATAACTAATCCATATTATATTACAATTATTCTATACATGAAATGATGATTGTAATTTGTAATATTCTTTTTGTATGGTTACACAAAATTGAAAATGGTTTTTGTAGGGAGGATGGGTGCAATGTGAGAGGGTACTTCGCGTGGTCGTTATTGGACAACTGGGAATGGGCCGCTGGTTACACTTCACGATTCGGTCTCTATTTTGTGGACTATAACGACAACCTCAAACGTTACCCTAAACATTCCGTTCATTGGTTCACCACCTTCTTGAATTCTTCTTCTTCTTCTTGAAAATCGTGGTCTCAACTATTGTATTTACTCTCTGACTTTTCCCACACACATATATATATATATATATATATATATATATATATATATATGTATGTATGTATCTTTTGGCTATCATATCGGATGTGTTATTTACATTATTTTATAAAAAGTACAAATGTTAATGTACTATATGTGTATATTTTATTATAGAACTTGTCGTAATTTAATTTCAATCCATAACCAAATAAAAAGCAAGCGCGTGCGCACGCACACACATATGTCTTTTTTTTTATAATCCGCAAGTTCACCGGACCTTTAGTCCGACTACATCTCTCAGAGGATCGAGGAAGTTCAGATGAATACCCCTCCCACGCTTGGGTTTGAACCCAGGATGAGAGCATGCTTTACATGTTCTCTCATCACTAGGCCACTCAAACTTGGATCACTCAAACTTGGATCACATATGTCCTTTTGATTTACGCTATTTCTCATATTTTGGTACGATCAACCTGAATTATGTGATTGTTACCTAACGTTTAATGGAAGGCGTAAGTTACGGGTTTCTTACAAATCTTTTATTAATCAATTTTACACGCAAAAAACGAATTATAAAAAGGAAAAGAAATTAATTAAAAGCACATGGCAATTTTATTTAATTAAAATAAACGAGTGGCGGTTAGATGTGTAGATTTTTAGTTAGTTGAAGTTGGTGGTATATATTCCCAAGACATGTTCCGACACCACCTCAGTCTTCGGCGTAAGAATCTCTCTCTCTCTCTCCTTCTCCTTCATAAGACCTCTCCTTCTTCCCTCTCTCTCTCTGTTTCTCTCCGTCTCTGTCTCTCCATCTTCTACTCCCTCGTTCAATTTGTAACTAACAAGACCCAGAAGGTAAATTTCTCGTCTTTGGCTTTCTTGTCGTTCCTCTTACAATTTCGCTATACTCAATCATGTTGAATTCCAGTTCTCGCGGTCTTTTGTTTCCAATTGATCAATGTTTCTGCGGTGTTACGGGTTTTTTTTTTCCAAGTGCGAGACTGGGTATTGTTCGTTGTATATAATTTGCGGTTGTTTACACTTGGATCGATCATGCTCTGTTTTTTGCCCGAGATCTTACTGCCAAGGAAATTATAGTTTCCAGTTTGATAATCTAGAATCTTATGTATCCGAACACGCAAGGTGTTTGATTTAATGTCTCACTGAGGTCTTTCCATCTTGACGGTTTGATCATCCAAAATTTCCTCGATCCATTTTCATATCTGCGTGAAATAGAACGTTAGCGTCACTAGTTAACGACAGTTGTCATCGATCAATCTGATGGTCAAATGGATTATTCGGGTCGTCCAGATCGAGTTATCGGCGATTCCCATGTCTGTTTACGTTTAAGGTTGTTGTCTTGCAATGTTCGTTGAACTTTGGTTTTGTCTCTTGTTCGACATCATCCTGGTTTTGTCCCCTTTCAGGAAACCAAAAAAAAAATGGTGAAGATATGCTGCATCGGCGCTGGCTACGTTGGCGGACCAACCATGGCCGTGATAGCTCATAAGTGCCCCGATATCGAAGTAGTCGTAGTGGACATCTCCGAGCCAAGAATCAGTGCCTGGAACAGCGACCACCTCCCGATCTACGAGCCCGGTCTCGATGACGTGGTGAAGAAATGCAAAGGCAAGAACCTCTTCTTCAGCACAGAAGTGGAGAAACATGTCTCCGAGGCAGATATCGTGTTTGTCTCCGTCAATACTCCGACCAAAACACAAGGTCTCGGAGCAGGAAAAGCCGCCGATCTCACTTACTGGGAGAGTGCTGCTCGTATGATTGCTGATGTCTCGAAATCCAGCAAAATCGTCGTCGAGAAATCCACGGTCCCCGTGAAAACAGCCGAGGCGATTGAGAAGATCTTGACCCACAACAGCAAAGGCATAAACTTTCAGATCCTCTCAAACCCGGAATTTCTCGCCGAGGGAACTGCTATCGAGGATCTTTTTAACCCGGACCGTGTCCTGATCGGTGGAAGGGATACACCAGAAGGGCACAAGGCCATCGAGGCATTGAAAGAGGTTTATGCTCATTGGGTTCCCGTGGAACGGATCATTTGCACCAACCTCTGGTCAGCCGAGCTCTCCAAGCTTGCGGCCAATGCATTCTTGGCCCAGAGGATCTCGTCTGTCAACGCCATGTCAGCGCTGTGCGAGGCAACAGGTGCTGATGTTACACAAGTGTCACATGCTGTCGGTAAGGACACGAGAATCGGACCCAAGTTCTTGAACGCCAGTGTCGGTTTTGGTGGCTCTTGTTTCCAAAAGGATATCCTGAATCTTGTCTATATCTGCGAGTGCAACGGCTTGCCAGAGGTGGCTAACTACTGGAAGCAAGTCATAAAGGTGAACGATTACCAGAAGATCCGTTTCGCGAACCGGGTCGTGTCCTCGATGTTCAACACCGTCTCCGGAAAGAAGATCGCCATCCTGGGGTTTGCGTTCAAGAAAGACACTGGCGACACCAGAGAGACACCCGCCATTGATGTCTGCAACAGCTTAGTTGCCGACAGGGCCAAGCTGAGCATTTACGATCCTCAGGTTTCGGAAGAACAGATCAAGAAAGATCTCAGTATGGCCAAGTTCGATTGGGATCATCCTGTTCATCTTCAGCACACGAACCGCGACGCAATCTCAGAACAAGTCACCGTAATCTCAGATGCTTACGAGGCAACGAAAGATGCTCATGGAATCTGTGTCTTAACCGAGTGGGACGAGTTCAAATCGTTGGATTTTCAGAAGATCTTCGACAATATGCAGAAACCCGCGTTCGTGTTCGATGGCAGGAACATTGTGGACGTGCAGACGTTGAGGAAGATCGGCTTTATCGTCTATTCGATCGGTAAGCCACTGGATTCATGGCTCAAGGACATGCCTGCAGTTGCTTAAAAGGCTTTACAAGATGTTTCCGACATCGAGCTATTTATCATGTCCTTCCGTATATTTTTTGTGTATTATCTGAATTTTGAAGTGTCTGAATGCCCTTTTCAGCTGGAAGAGTGTATCTGATTTTGTTCATTTGTTTTGTTTTCTTTTCGGTAATAAACGCATACAAATGCATGCATCGGATTACATGTTCTTATTTTGGATCCACTTATATATATTTTTATAATTGACAACCCCACAACAAAAGAATGAAATGTTACGATTAAATCATATGACAAGAACTCTAAAATAACTTTTGTTGTAAAAAAAACTTACCTTTTCAATTTTGACAAAAAACACTAAACTTTTAATTTTGTCAAATAAACATTAAATTTTTTAAATTTTCAAAAAAAAACTTAACTCTTTTACGATTATTAAAATAAACAAATGAGCTGACATGACATAAAAAGATACAAACACGTCAAATTATTGTCGTTTTTTTTACAATTATACATAGTTCATATATTTTTTTGAATCATTTAAAAAGTTTAGTATTTTTTGACAATCGCATAAAAATTAATATATTTTTTTGGATCATTTAAAAAGTTTAGTGTTTTTTAAACTCATTTAAAAAGTTTAATATTTCTTTGATAATAACAAAAATTCGGTGTTTTTCTGTTAAAATTGTAAAGTTTGTTTTTTATATTTTTTCTTTATTAATATATATATAAGAACCTAATCCATATGTATTTAGTTTTGATGTATCTAAGTAAAAGATCGGAAACGTTTTGTCCAATCCATGAAGAATCGTTGATGCGTGACAAAAGCTTAAACTGAATTGGCGATATTGTTGTGCAGGTTTGGGTTTAAATGATAAATACAAAATTAGGGGAGAAAGTATATGAAAATAAAATTAAAGGACTATAACCGAAATTTACTGATCTTAAATTTGAGGTGCAGCAAATTTAAAGGGTCTTCGACTCTTGGAATCCGGGTCAAACCGAATTGGTGTTATTGGGCCGTTTGGTAAAAAAAAAAAAGACAGAAAAAACACACCATCCCTTCCTCGATATTATCCCCTTTCGTGTTCTTCCCCAATTTTTCATCGTATTCGATTTTTTTTTGTTTCCCTCAGGAATTCTTGGTATTAATCCTCGAATTTGTCCTTTGGTTTTTTCAATTCTCTTTTTTCTCTCTCGATTGATACCAAATTTTTGTATATTTTGTCTGTCGAAGGGAAATCTAGGGTTAGGGTTATCGGTCCCCTTAGATCTGCGTAATCCCCCCGATTGATCGTTCTTCTCGGCTCCTACTTTGAATTCGGTATATATCCTTCTTTGTTTTGGTGTCAATTTCATGTTTTCCGTCCCCGATTGAGTTCTAGGGTTCCTAGTTTTTCGATCTATATTAGGGTTCGTCAGATCTGTAAATTCGTAGAGGGCTTTCTCTTATTCTGACAGTTTTTTGCCGATTCGTCCCCTTGCAACACTTGATTTTTCGAATTTTTCTGTAAATCGAAATCTAGGGTTAGGGTTTCGTGCGATTTGGGATTTTTCGATTTTGGTCGAAGCAAATTGGGGAAATCGCTTAAGAACCTCCTTCTCGTGTCCTATTTGATCGTATTTCAGTCCTTATAGTGATATTCCTGTTTGGCTTCCCCTTGGTGCAGTTGTCCTGAAGCTGAGCTCAAGCTTGTCCCTTGAGAAAGGTAAATATTGTGCTTGTTAACTAGATATTATTGCATTGTAGGATAGTTATGTTCCAATGGATGTATTTCTACTTTTCATTTTTATGTGCATATGCGTTCTCTGGCTTAGTCTGGTTTTGTAAGGTTACTAACTATGTGTTTAGTGTGAGGAACTCTTCTATGCGTTTCTGTCCACATTTGCATGTTATTGTTTCTACGTTTGCTACTCGTTTTACTTTTTATTCCTTAGAGTTAATGTGTGAGTTTTGTTGTCCGAATTGCAGATTGAAGATGGGTTTCAAACGCCCTTTTGACGATGAGGAGTCTCTGGGACTTCCTTTGAAGCATTCGAGACAGCTTGACTATAGCAATAAGACGACTCAATTTGATGAAGTTGTTCCTCTCTCCTCTGTTCTCCAGAAACCTGCTGTAGCGGGTAAATATAGACTGTAATTATGAATTGTTTATGGGTTTTAATGTTATTGTTAAAGGGTTAAACTTCCAAATGTGATTTGCCTTTCTCACTTCAATTACTTTTATGGGACAGTAGAGAATGAGGGGAATCTTTGTAATTCCCAAAGTGGTGAATCATCTGATGATGAAACCCTTGGTGAAGAGCTGAATTCTGTTGGCTCAGGTCTTGGCATGGGTGCTGCTTGTACATGGGTCACAAAAAGTCCTGGTGAAGAATATACAACTCAATCATCTCTTCCTCAAAGATATTTTGAGCTTGATATACCCCCAAGAGTGTTTGCTCCTGTTGGGGATGTGTATACTTTCCTCTTGGATCAGCCCCCGAGAAAACAAGTTCCTCTTGGACCAGACCATCAAGCTGATACTCCTGAATGGGAAGGCGATGCTATGGACGAGAAGCCAGTAGATGGCTTGGGCATGTTAGCTCGAAACCAGGTTGTCGAACACACAGATGGCCAGAAGTTGACTGGAACGTGCATCATTCCCATGCTGCCGGCTTCAAGCATACCAGTACATGAGGATGTCAAAGTGGGAGAAGGCAGAAAACAATGTGTATGCCCGGACAGGGGATCTTTCAGGTGTGTGCGTCTTCATATCAAAGAAGCAAGAGAAGAAACGATAAATATGATTGGATACGAGAAATTCCAAGACTTGGGTTTAAGTGAAATGGGAGAAGAAGTTGTGCGGAACTGGAGTGAGGAGGATGAACAACTTTTTCATGAGGTTGTTTATTCCAATCCTGTATCAATGGGTCGGAACTTTTGGAAGCACTTAGCAGCCGCATTTCCGTCACGGACAAAGAGTGAGATTGTTAGCTACTATTTCAACGTTTTTGTCCTCAGGCGGAGGGCTACCCAGAACAGAATACAGAAATTAGACGTTGATAGTGATGACGATGAGTGGCATGGAGGATACGGGAGCTCTTTCGGGATCCGATACTTCGAAGAGGATGATGAGGAAGACTCTGATATCGAGTCCCCTCTTCGTCAAGAAACTGAGAGTATCTATCGACAAGAGGATGAAGACGAGGAAAGTGATAGTGATGATGAGGTTGATGTTGGTAATGGACATGGCATCATGCCATCTGATGATAACAAGCCCGTGGATAAGAGCTCAGGGGACGGATTAAATGTCGAAGATGACTCGTGCACATCCTTTGAGGATCCGCAAAACATAGCAAACTCCCATCCGAACAACGGGAACAGCCTCGGGGATAACCAGAAGCAGCTCGACGGGGGTAACGATACAGTGAGTCGGGACTATTTATTCGAGTCGTGCAATGCTAAAGTTTGGGATGGAAGATTCTCGGACGTTCCGAAGAAGAGTGCGGAACTCTTACCGACGCGGAGCATCATCGAGGAGATATTTGGTAAGAGTGCTCTGGACGAGAAGAGCAACAACAGTAACACAGAGAAGAAAGTGAAAGGAGAAAACATCAAAGGGCACAACTTTGCAGAATCCTAGGATTATAGATAATGGGGTTTGGTCTTTCGTTTTTCTTTTTTTGCTATTAATGTAGAGAGACGTTCACCCAAAATGGCGAGGGATCCTTTTTGAGATTGTGAAAGCATTTCTCAGTTGTGGGATCTTTGCAGGTTGAAGTGTGAATGGAGAATTCTTCCCTTTTTTTCCTTGGGGGACCCTCAAGGGGAAAGATGGCAGATTACCCAGAATCTCTCTCTCTCTCTCTCTCTCTCTCTCTCTCTCTCTCTCTCTCTCTTGCTTGAGAAGGACTTGCGATTCGATCTTGGATCCTTCATTTCTTTGCGGAAATGGAAGTTGGAAGGTGAATTCCGCCTTTGCCTTGAGAAGCAAGCATTTGGTTGTGGGGGAAGTCTAATGGCTTTATTTTTATTTTTCCTTTCTTTTAGTTTTTTTTATTTATTTATTTTGGACCTGTGGCTTCAGTTTCAGCCAAAACTTGTAAAAAAAAAAAAGAAAGAAAAATATTCAGAGTGAAGGTCTAATCGTTGGGTCGATTTCTCATATTCGTTGTTGATATCATCACTAGATGTAAACCTTTAACAGAATCATTCGTTTTTGCTCGAGAACTGAAAAAAAAGGTATGTATGTATGTATGTATGTATGTATGTATGTATGTATGTATGTATGTATGTATGTATGTATGTATGGTTGTTTTGTGTAATGTAATGATGAGGGAGAGAAAAGGGGGTTAAGAGAGAGATGAAGAAATGGTCGAAACAGCAAAAACAAACCCTCATAATATTCCGAGCCAAAGCTCATTGCTTTAGAATAGGGGAATATGTGAACCAATTTCATTCTCTCTCTCTCTCTCTCTCTCTCTCTCTCTCTGTCGACAGTTTCTCTCTCTCTCTCTCTCTGTGACATTAACTGAAACAAAGCAAAAGACAAAGTTTAAAGGCCGTGTTTGGACGTTGAGCAGTTTCTATCTGTTTGGTCCCATGGTTTTCACCCATTGCCCGAAAGCAACCAGATCTGATCATCATCACTACCGCAATAAAAAAGGCAATTAAAAATCGTATCTTTATTTTACCATATGGGAGTTATGTATATTGGATTTTGTGATTAAATTAGAGGGTTAATTAAGGGATTTACATTGAGAAAGGGGGTAATGCGGGTCAAAGGAAAAAAAAAAAGATCTTGACCGTCCATAAGTCCAAACACACAGAGGGTTTCTCTCGCTAAGTGAACACGTGTTCCTCTGCCCTTTGTTCCCTTTCTCATTTCTTTTTGTTTCTTTGCATGGAATTCTCCTCACACACCCGAGAGAGAGAGAGGGAGAGAGACTCTGTGTGCGTTGGGAGAGAGAGAGCAGAGAGGAACAAAAAATGCGGCTGCGCTTTGATTACTGGTCTTAGGAACCCATCTCTCCTCCGAAGTTTTTGGTTCTAATTTTCGCCAACAGAATAAAAAAAATCTCCGAACTTTTGATATTGGGAATTTTCAAAGTCTTTTTTTTTTTTTTACTCTCTTGGTTTTTGTTTTCCTTTAGCTTGGAGGTCGGATCTTGCACTTAGCACAGAACAACTGTCACATCCTAAATCTGATCGCTTTGAAAGCAACAAGCTTTCTGCTTGATCTCTCTCTCTCTCTCTCTCTCTCTCTCCTGCGAATTGGGTGTTTGGTTTTAGCATTGAGTTGAAGGTTTCAGGTAACTAAGAGAAATGGGTTCTCTATTATCTTTCTTCATTCTTCATCGTGTTTGGTGCTGTGTTTTTTTTTTCTTATTGTCAGGAATCCGCTTTTGATTCTGTTTGCTTCCTGTTTGATCATTTGTCTGATATAATAGATCGACCGATCAGATGGAACAGAACAAAGAGAGGAACTTTGAGTGCAAGTTCTGTTCCAAGAGATTCCCTTGTGGGAAATCACTTGGAGGCCACATACGAACTCATATGCACGAGAATTCAGTCGATTCAGACGAGGATGAAGCCGAAAAGCTCAAAATCTGTGACAATGGTGGCCAATCTAGTTATGGTCTGAGGGAAAACCCTAAGAAGAACAAGAGATTCTCGGATCAAACTGAGATGATCGCTTTGCAACAGCAACAGCAGCAGCTTCTTCTGTGTAAAGAGTGTGGCAAAGGGTTCAGTTCTCTGAAAGCTCTTTGCGGTCACATGGCTTGCCATTCCGACAGGGAGAAAGCGGTGATGGACAGTCAGTCTGATACAGAGACATCCTCGGCTCCGATTAGGAGGAGATCCAAGAGGGTGATGAAACACAGCAAGGGTTTTGCCGTAGGCAACGTTATTCAGTCCAGTTCAGCCTCTTTCGCTAATGGCAACTCCTCTTCTGCTTCTGAGATCGAGCAAGAGCAGGAAGAACTTGCGTTGTGCTTGATGCTGTTGTCGAGGGATTCCGGTTTCAAGAAAGTTCATAACCTGGTGAACTCAGTGGGCGAGTCATCGGATAACAACTCAGTGATTCTGGAGACAAAGTCCTCTTCAGGAGAATTGAAGATTGTCGACGTGAAGAATGTTGGAGAGTTCTGCTGTAACAATGCTGACGGGACGATGGCCAAGACCCAGCTGAAATCTGGCAAGGACAATGGTTTTCTTCTCTATGATTCTGATAATTCTGATTCAGGGTACTTCAGAAATGGGCCAAAGAAGGTAGATTCAGACATTTCCGTTGACGGGTTTCTCAGAAACACTGGATTCAACAAGGCTGTGATGGAATATGGATCCGGGGGATCCAGCAAACAGGACAAGAACTCGAACAGGTTGAGGAATGCTACCGAGTTCAGGCAAGAACCCTACAAAGAGGGAGGATCAGGCCGCTCTTC
>NW_010966617.1:657707-667993 GCF_000463585.1 Tarenaya hassleriana
CGCTCTGCCACAAAGTATGATCTGAGGAAAACCAAAAGGGTATCTTCCTATGGCCGAAAGAAAACCAAGCACGGGTTCAAGGCCAACGAATTCAACGAATCAGCAGTCTACGACAGCGGAGAAAACAGCTTGGAAGCAGATTCTTGTTCAGACATAAACCACAATGTCCCGGAAGAAATCAAGAACCATCATCGGTCAAGCAGTGGCAAGGCCTCGGCCTCGGCCTCGTATAGTAAGAAACCGAACGCGAAGAAGAAGAGCAAAGGGCACGAGTGTCCGATCTGCTTCAGGGTGTTCAAGTCAGGACAAGCTTTGGGTGGACATAAGAGATCACATTTCATTGGGAACCATGGGAACAGCACAGTGGTGATCAGACAGGAAGTAAACCAGATTCACACTATGATCGATCTTAACCTTCCCGCCCCTTTTGATGAATGAAAAACAGAAACCCATCCCTCAGTTCTTGCCAGAAACACAGCCTCCATTTTCCTTCTTGTCTGTCATTTTTTTTTTGCCTTTTTGTTTTTGCTTCCGATTCAAGAATGCTTGTAGTTGGGAAGGTAAAATCAGTTTTTTTTTTTTCAAAGTAGCATCCATGCAATTAGCAAGAGTTCTAGTGAGGGAATCTCCCACCTCTGTTGGTTTGAGAGCTCCTTTCCTGTAAACGAAGTCGTGGGTTCAACACCCAGTATATGGAGATTCCCCTCCTGCCACCTTCGGGTGTTTCACATCCCACGTGTGTTGCAGGGTCGTGCGCGTGGGTCGAGATTAGTCTGGGCCTTTGGGTCTGAGATCACCCGATTATCAAAAAAAAAAAAGAGTTCTAGTGATGTAGATCGGTTTTCCTGTATTTTCGCACATCATTTCTCGTGGTTATATTGTTAGGAAAATCGTCTAAAAATCACGAACTTTAAAAAAAATTTCATATAAAATTATAAATTATGTAAACTTCTATATAAAATCACAAATGTTAACAAAATTTATAAGTTATGATCTTATATGAAAGTTATAAAATTTGTAAAGTTAATAAATATGTGGAAAATATGATAAGATTGATAAAGTTGTTGATTTTATATGAATTTTAAAAAAATGTGATTTTTAGGTGATTATCTCTATATAGTTTAGTTGATCGCAAAATGAATATGGTTTTAGTATATTGCAGTGGAATTATGTAAAGTTGTAAACTTTGGAGCATTTTGCTCCAACTATGTCAGTCCAAGAGCCTAAGTTTCTTGGTTAGAAACTTGATGAGATATTGATTCAAAACAGACGTGAAAATGTGACAAAAACTTGATAATTAAAATGTTATTAATTTGAAGTGGGGAGAAACTTTTGTTTTTATTTATTTATTATTATTTTTTTACCAAAAGGACCAAACTTTGGTCTTCTTGGCGTGGGATGGAAGTTTCCCTCTTGAATTATTTTTACATGTTTGGCAGTCAAATTCTCTCACCCTATTTATTATTCAATCCGAAAACAAAAAAAAAATAAAATTTTAAAATTTGAAATTATTTATATTCTATAAATTAATAATTAGAAGTATGCTATTTTGAACTGAATTGTTAGCTTGAAAGAACCAAAAAAAAAAATATAACCCAAAAATCAGGCAATGAATATTGGGTTTACACTTTACCCAACCCATTCTGTATTTTCTTCACAACCCTTTTACAAAAATAAAGTGTTCCTTTCACCAAAAAAAAAAACAAAGTGTTCCTTTATGTATTTATTTATTTATTGAGTTAAATGAAATATCTATATCTTAGATATAAAAACCTTCTTACAATCACATGGCTTGGAAGGATTATAGCATGTTTGGAATATATATATATTCCATTATTTATTTTCTAGTAGTAGAGTTATAGAAGTATAAAATTGGAGATATATAGACCAAGTGGATTAGAGAAGTCTATGGAGGTTGAAAATGAGTTGTGGTGGTGGGAGACAACAAGAGAGATGCAAGTGCCCAACTGAAGCTTATGGAAGACATTAATCGTATGTATGTATGTATGTATGTATGTATGTATGTATGTATGTATGTATGTATGTATGTATGTATGTATGTATGTATGTATGTATGTATGTATGTATGTATGTATGTATGTATGTATGTATGTATGTATGTATGTATGTATGTATGTATGTATGTATGTATGTATGTATGTATGTATGTATGTATGTATGTATGTATGTATGTATGTATGTATGTATGTATGTATGTATGTATTCTATGTTTCCTTTCTTATTTATCATACAATTTCTATACATATTAAACCGAATAGATGTGATTATTCATTGAAACTTTTAAAAAAATTTAAATTCATAACTACCTACTTGAATATATATTACAAACCATTTGGGTTGACCGCTCTATAAACCAACATCCATCTCAATAATTTGGAAAATATCAAATTTCCATAAATAATTACAGGATAACATAAAAGTGTATACATATATACACACAATTGATTACAAATTTACAATATATTATATCCATGTGTTGAGTGGATGATCCTATTTAACTGTTTAGAGCAATCCAGAATAGTGACATCAATAGGAATCTCCTTTCATGCAGCTTAGTTTTATGGTTTTCTTAGGGTTGGATATTTAAATCTGTTATCTGCATATTTATGGATACCCAATCTCGTGGGTATTCGAAAAATGGGTATTCGATATTCAATGAAAACGAAGACAAATATTAAAAAGAAAAAAATCCGTTTGATGAGTTCAGATACGGGATTTCAGAGATTTAAATAATGGATATCCGCAAGTACCCGTATATATTTAAAAAATACAAAATTATTCTCATATTTCTAAACTATTTATCAAAATTCCTAGAATTTTATAATATTTCTATTATCACCGTAACCCTTTCAACTTAAAAATCATTTTGTATATTTGAAAAACTTTCTAAAAATCTATATATATTCTCATATTTTAATAATTTTTAAATTTTAAATGTGTTTTTGGATCAAAATATATATATATATTTGTTAGATATTTAGTTTAAGGGAAAATGACATTTTCCTACACCGATTTTTGAAAAACTGACCTTTTCATACACCAATTTCTAATTTGACATAAAACTACAATCGAATTCAAAATTTATCAATTTACTACACAGATTGTTTAAATTAATCTTAATTAACAACATAATCGAAAACGTCGTTAAGTTTAGTGGGTTCCCGTTAATCGACCCGATGACGTGTACTGCCACGTATTTCATTTTTGCCATGTCAGCTAAATAAATCAGAAATGAAAAAAAAAAATAGAAAAAAGGTAATAAATCCCTAAATCTGATTTAGGGTTTCAGTTGTCCTATTTTTCTACAAATCGGGGAACTCTTCTCTCGACGTTGCTGTCGCCAGCGTCGTCGCCCGTTGTCGTTGTTTTCGCCCGGCGCCGTCGTCGTCGCCATCGTCGCCGTCGTCACTTCTCCCACTTGTCCGGTGTCGAAGCTCATCTCCTCCCCTTTCATCCGAGCTGAATCGAATCTCTCTCATTCGAGCTCTCTTCCATCCGAGCCGAATCGAATCTCTCATTCGAGCTCGCTCTCTCTCATTCGAGGTAATCTTCAATGTCTGTGTCTCTCTTTCGATTTGTTCATTCATCCCCTTCCATTCCATCTGTCAATGTCTTTGTCTCTGTGTGTGAGATCTCACTTTGTGTCGATTCGTTGTTGTCTAGCTCTCTCTCATTCTGTGTTATGTGTTCGAAAATTGAAGGTCTCAAACGACGATACTCTGTGTCTCATCTCCGGTGGTGTTCTGAGCAAAGAGAAATTCGGTGGTTGTTGAATCTGAGACCGTGAAATTAAAAATGGGGTAATTATAGTTATTGAATATAGTGATTACAGTATTTGTTTATTATATATGTTGTTAATATGCAGTTATATGTCTGAAACTGAAATTGTGATTGTTGATTAATATACAGTTGGAGTCAAATGAATTTCTTCATGGGAGGTGAATTGGGAGAATCAGAAGGTGGAACATGCTACTTTGGTGGGATCGAAGAAATAGGAGTAATGGTTGATCTTGATAAGGTATCATGGTTATTCTTTGAAGACTATGTTAGGTCTAAAAAAATAGTTAGTTACGTTAGGGAGTTGTGGTATAAAAAGCCCACTGAATCTTTGGATCATAGAAGGGTTGTCCATGAAGAATCTTGTGAGAGTGAAATTCATGATTTGATTCAATTTGCGAAGGAATGTGGGGAGATAGATGTTTATGTCGACCATCACTTATCACAACCGACTCCTGTGAAACTCGTTGATGTAAATGTTGTTGAGGAGGAGCCACTTGAAAGGAATATTCCTGCAGAAGAGTATAGAGAGCAGATCTATGTAGGGGATTTAGGTGGATATAACAGTAATGAAGATGATGATTTTGCTGTTGATTCTAGCTCAGAAGATGGAATTTATGCGGATGATGATTCGTTATTAGGTGACAGTTCCGATAGTCAGGATGATGATGATTTTGTTGAAGAGGTCCCGCTTGGTGTAGGTGTAGTATCTGATGTTGGTAATGCTGATAGTGGTGACGAAGCCTCTACGGATGAGTATTTGGATAGTGATGACTATATCCCCGTCACGCCAGATTGTTCAGATGAAGAACGTGAAAGGGGTGAGAAACCCAGGAAAAAACCAATGGCATTTCCGTCAGATGAGTTGTTGTTTCTTGGTAAGACATTCAATTCAAGGGATGATTTTAAAAAGGCTTTGTTGGACTATGCATTGAAGAAAAACTTCAATGTGAAATTGTCAAGATGGGAACGGGAGAAATTAAATGCTATATGTTGTACGGAAGGTTGTCCTTGGAGAGTTTATTGTTCGGTTGAAGCCCCCATTAGCAAATGGATGATAAAGATTTATAAGGACGATCACAACCATGACCCTGGGACTCATGTTAATATCCTTACCATGAGGAAAATTGCGATTCTATATGCTGATAGGTTTAGGAGAGAGCCAGATTGGAAGGCTGAAAAGATGCAGATTGCAATTCAAGAAGAGTATGGTTTGATTGTCCCACTTAGTAAGTGCTTTAAGGCTAGACGTGTTGCCTTGAAAATGGTCATGGAAGATCCCTCTGTTCAGATTGCTAAACTTTGGGAGTATGAGTTAGAATTGCATAGGTCCAACCCGAACACGACAACCGAAATTGGGACCCAAATTTCCACTCAGGGTGAGCAAGCATTCGACCGTTTCTATGTTAGTTTTGAAGCACTACGTGAATCATGGAAAAACCATTGTCGACCAGTGATTGGTTTAGATGGATGTTTTCTGAAGTGGGATATGAAAGGAGAACTTTTAGCTGCTGTTGGTAGGGATGCAAACAACGGTATGTATCCAATTGCATGGGCTGTTGTTCGTGTGGAAGATACTAATACGTGGAATTGGTTCATCAGAAAATTGAGATTAGACTTGGGATTGGGTGATGGACATAACCTGACAATATTGTTTGCTAACTTGCTCTATTTTTCTACTAATATGATTTCTCTTTGCAGATCACTTGGACATCAGTCTCATGGAATCTGATGGTGTGTTTCTAGTGCAATTTTTTGTAACAAAGATGTTTAGTTAACATCCAAACAACGACATTTACATTATGTCAAGAACATCTAAAGTCTTTTTTTGTAACATGGATGTTTAGTTAACATCCAAACTAATGTTGACTTGAACCTATGGTTGTTATGAGTGCTTGTGTTTTTGGATATGTAACGTGGATATTTCGTCTCTTACACTTCATTCTGAACTATATTTTTCTGAACAAAATAATTATTTTCGTCATCCATACATATCATAATGCATCGTATTTATTCAAGATTAATCAAAATAATACCATAATAACATTACCCACAATATCATTCATCCATTTAAACATATCCGATACATAACGCAATGTTCAACATAAAATAGATCATACATGTCCAAAACATCAACCACAACATAATACAACCTTTAAATACGAATAATAACGTAATAATACAGACATAACACAACTAAAACCACGATGCCGAACAACATTTTATATACAATTCCTTTCAATAGCTCCATTTCGGCCTTCAATTTATCCGCGACATGAAGGATGTTTTGATTTTTGATACGTATGTCCTCAATTTCTTCGCATATTGCTTCATCCGCCCATTTGAATACGTGTCCTTGATTTCCCTAAAAAAACCAAGTACATAACTGCATCAGTTATCAACACTCTACATCAACATTGATCTGTAGAATTACACATATACCCATACCTGTGTTGCACATCGAAAAAAAACTCTGCCGGGATTAGCTTCAGTTTTAGATGTCAACCTCATAATAGATGCTCCGCATTCACATAGCTGTGGAAAACCTTTTTTTGGAATTGGTTCGGCTTTCTTCCAAATTGATCTTCGACTCGATTTTGAAGCTCCATCTGATATATAACTCATCTACTATGCGAGTTCATTAAAGCTCAATTAAATTTCCAAAATCTCAAAAACTATGACGTTTAACAACAACCACCCTACGATCTAATCAAACATCAACCACAAATGAAACACTTTCATACGAACATCAACCACAATACATACACGTTCAGAGAGAGAACAAAACAAACGTCGGGTTCTACTAAAGCATTAACATAAACAGAGAGAGAACCTTCGAACCTCCGATAGAGAGAGCCAAGGAATCACCGCTGTCACAAAAAGCGAAAGCACCGAGAACCTTCGAGCCTCCGTTTGAGAGAGCCAAGGAATCACCGCTGTCACGAAGAGCGAAAGCACCACCGATAGACAAGACCGAGAAAGAAGGGTGTCAAGACGGTGGGCGACGGTGACAGAGGAGTGGGCTTCCACCAGATCGCGTCGAAAAGAGAGAGAGACCGAATGAGAGAGACAGAATGAGAAACCCTAGATCTGCGATTGGGGATTTTATTTATCCAGATTTTTGTTTTTTTTTTCAATTGTGATGTGTTAGCTGACATGACAAAATGAAATACGTGGCAGTACACGTCATCGGGTCGATTAACGGAAACCCACTAAACTTAACGTCGTTTTCGATTATGTTGTTAATTAAGATTAATTTAAATAATCTGTGTAGTAAATTGATAAATTTTGAATTCAATTGTAGTTTTATGTCAAATTAGAAATTGGTGTATGAAAAGGTCAGTTTTGCAAAAATCGGTGTAGGAAAATGTTGTATATGTTGAGATATACCGGATCTTGAAGAATATTACGAGATATATCGTATAATGAAGATCTTATCAAATCCGGAAAATATATATTTAGGAATATTTATTATTATGTGTACTTTACTTATTTAAATGTAAGACTATCATCTATTTATATGTTATTTTGACTATCAATAAAGATTATTCCGCAAATTTCTTCATGGTATCAGTGCTTCTGGTTCTTTTCTAGTTTGTTGTTCTTTTTATAAAAATGATGATCGACAATGAGAGTGAAGATGAAGATGATGATATACTGATCCAGTGGTAATATCATTTCGAGTTTTTTTTTATTAAGAATAAGAGAGTCATTTTATTTTTATTTTTTTTATTTTCTCTCATAATACCACATGTTTCTAAAGATTATTCGCTTAACCGCCAATCATCTTATTCTTGCCAAAAACTTTGTTGTCATTAAACGTTTTCGCGTAGTTGCCTTTCAATCTCGGATGAATCAGAGTTATTCTCGAGACTTCTTTCTGCACCGCGATTGTCGTCCCTTTTTTTGTTATCATCAAACGATTCTTTTGTGCGTGGTGCCAAAGTTGCAGCGCAGTCGTTTGTTTGATTTTTTTTAGTTATGATTGACACAAGTTTGCAAGGTGATGTGATTCAAGCGGCATGCGTTTGATCATCTTTTCAGCAAGTTGGGCGTTTCATGATCTTCCACGCTCCAACTTGAAGGGGGATGTTGAGATATACCGGATCTTGAAAAATATTACGAGATATATCGTATAATGGAGATCTTATCAAATCCGGAAAATATATATTTAGGAATATTTATTATTATGTGTACTTTACTTATTTAAATGTAAGACTATCATCTATTTATATGTTATTTTGATTATCAATAAAGATTATTCCGCAAATTTCTTCAGTATATATCGGTATCCGTCTTTTAGTCGCGAATACTCTTTAGACGGATATATGGACGGATATATGGATGTTATGAGACAAAGATAGAAATAATATTTTTATAAAAATCAAGAACATAGAAATAGAAGATAATATCTTCAAAAACGCAAATAGTCGACTCGTCCCCAACCCTAGTTTTCTTCGACTTCTACCCAATTTTTTTTCCTTTTGCATGAATTGTGGCATTATTGTAATTTTGACCTGGAAACCATAGTTATTGGGCTTGATAGAGATGAAGCCCAGTAGGAAATATATAAAAATGGGCTGTAATGGGCTAAGTCTGTCACAATAAGAAATTAAAAATTAAAAAAACAATAAGAAGAAAAAAGCGGAAAGCGGCGACTGCGTCGGCAGTTCAGCAGACGCAGACGCAGACGCGGCCGCCAGGCCGTGCTGTGGCCCCTCCTCTATCGCCAATCGCCATGCTGACACGTGTCAATTATATATCGCTCGCACTCTCTTTTATTCATGCCTTGCGGCTTCAGTCACGTGCTGTGCTCCTCCATGTTTTTTTCTTTTCTTTTTTTTTTTCCGGTTTTGTATAATTAACATTTGACACCTGTTTTTTTGTTAGGTTATGAAAAAAAAAAAGACAAGATCCGGTATGTTTTTTTTTTTGTAACGGAGGAAACCACCACAACCCTTCGGTACGGAGTAAACCCACCGGTCTCACGTAATAGCCTGCAAACCACGTGAAATAACTATACTTTATTTATAATAAAAAAAAATTAACAATCATTTCCCTCTAATTGTATACATTTTGAAGAAAAAAACTTTACCAATGTTGTTTTATGAATTTTTTTACGAAATTGAAAATAAATTTTATTAAAGATTAAGGAAACAATAAAAAATAGATATTAAACTACAAGGGATCATATCGTTAAAAAAACTATTTAAAACAATTTGAACAGTTTATATTGCGCTCGATTGCGATGTGAGTTGAAGATTTCATTCCAAAAACAAAATTCATGTAATATATATATATATATATATATATATATATATATATATAGATTTACCGAAAAGTTCACATATATATATATATATATAATTGAGTGAAAGAGACATAACCTGAACCATATATAAGCACCCTTCCTAATCAATAGAAAACATTTATATATTGTTTCCGTCGAAAACAAGATCTATAGAAAAATAAAACGATTTGGACCTGCACATACACATAACAAAGTCTATGTATAGATAGATATTTGACTTTATTTTGTCTTAATTGCCTATATATATATATTAGGATTAGTAGCCATGCCTCATATATAAATATATATATGTGTGTGTATATGCGTTAATTAAGGCTATTAGAATAAATTATTATTAAGTTAAAGAATATATAGTTTTACACAAATCAAAAATCGGCCGACGGACATGAAGAGGTGTAAAGTACGTCTAAAGCAAAGTCTAAGCCGAAAAGGTTAAAAACCATAACGGCTGACGCTCAGTGCTTTCTGCCAAACCCTATTTTTCTTTCATTTACATCATTGAATCTCCCCCTATATATATATATATATATAGTTTCTATTTATTAATTATTATTCGACTCCTCATTAACCTAGGTTACCTATGTATTATTATTATTATTATTATTATTATTATTTAGACAGAGCCATAAATTTGGTATATTAGTGAAAAGGGGGAAAGGGAGAAGAGGAGGAGATATGCTTAGTAATAAAATCAGTACATATTCTCCATGTTATCATATAGTCAAAAGCTGTCCATATCCATCCAAATATCTAAAAGCAATGATTCGTACCGGTGAATATTAAAGATCGACCAATATATACACGCGTCCCATATATATATATATATGTATGTATATATATGAGAGGGCGATACATTCATGAATGATCTGTTGCTAATGTCCTTCATCGAGCTAGAAGAGTTCTTGGAGGGTTATATATATCTATATCTATATACATACACACACATACGTACATGAATCTACATAAATAAATATATTATTTACGTTAAGGAATACGTCAAGATATATATATATATATATATAGGCTCCATATGCTGTGCATGCATATACCTGTCACTGTCAGGGCCATAATATGTATAGTCTCCCAACATCTCCTCCATTTTTTCCGGTCCACCAATATATGCTTCCTGATATATATATATATATATATATATATATATATATATAATATTCGATGA
>NW_010966617.1:668509-777223 GCF_000463585.1 Tarenaya hassleriana
ACATAAACATACTGAATACATACGCACGCATATATATATATATATATATATATATATATATATGTGTGTGTGTGTGTGTGTAATACAGAACTATTGATGTACAATTAATGTCACGCAAATGAATTACTCAATTTGGTATCTCTGATCACTATAAGATACGTGTGTATGTATATATATATATATATAAATATATATATATATATATGGAGGACTGACTCATAACTTGTGTAAGTTTAAGATACTGAAATCTTCTGAAAAGATTGTCTTTTTCCTTTTGTATGTGACGACAAAATGGAAAGAGCATTTATTCCTACGAACCTAACAAGTCCCTTACAATTTATGGGCGGCGCCCTTTTCTCTTCTCTGTGACTTGTATTTACAAATCTTACTGTGGCCACTGCTCATGCATACATACACACATACACACACACATATATATATATATATATTGATTATCGCATGATGGATTTAAATTAAAATCACGTGGAACATAAAACTTAGCCGAAAGGAGATTCGATCATGACACCACAAGTGGAGCTGGTTGAGCTTCCGGCTTCACTATAAATACTGTTTTGACATTTCTATATTTTCTTCCCCACACCCATTTCCCCCCTATTGCCTCCCGTAAATAAATAGAAGTGTATCATGTTGGAGCTATAAGTATGATCATATATACACATATATAAACAATCAAGCCCGATTGCTACAAAGTTGCTACAAAAGTGCTTCCAAACTAGATAGAATAGACGCGGTTTTGGCGTCAAGAACGATTGCTACAAAGTGTTTCCAACCCAGGTTCAAGTCCCATTGAGTTCAACTCTTATAAAAAAATATATAAGCAATCACCCACTTGTGCAGGAGAATCCAAGGATATGTTCAACGATTAACTGTCCATATATAGCTCGCTTATTCTATGTAATGCTAGCAATATACTGTGGTTTGGTTCATGGGAGGTGTTCACAAGTGATGAACAACATCTAAGTACCTAAAGGATTTGCTATTATATATCAAATATATATAGAGACATACCCATCATCTAAGTACCTAAAGCATTTGCTATTATATAACAAATATATATATATAGAGACATACCCATACATATACATATATATACACGTGTGTGTACCTTAACTAGTGCACTTCACAGCAAGGCAAGGATTAGGATCATAGCTTCATACACACATCTACGTTCACTTATTTTACTTAATCTGGCAAATGTATCGTTTATACTGAATTAGGGTTAGCCATATATGTGACAACAAATGCATGTGTAATTTGAGAAATTGGAGGGGGGTTTTTTTATTGAAAGGTGAGTAAATTACACCCAAGATAAGCACAAAGACAGAGGCCCCACATATTTATATTCCATTAGCTCAAGGGTCACCATCAGTGTGTGATATGACCCACACCCATGTTCTTCATAAGTACATAAATGAGATCGAGAGATCAGATTTTGTTTCAGTCTTAGGAATTCTCCCCACACTTTATATTAAATATATTTTTTGCAGGTGGGGTTCATAAATCTAACGCAGCCTCTTGATATCTATCTACTCTTATATGTTATACGGCCCACTCTCGATTTACAATTACGTGTAATGTACTATAGTTCACCCCCCTAAGACAAACACAATCACAAAGCAGAGAAGACACGCATATACATACATACATACATACATACATATATATATAGAAGATGCAAAGAATGTACCTTATACCGAACGCCTATAAATGATGATCATCGGTTACGCATGGAGGGAGATACTACATCGCCGAGCAACCCTTCTGCCGATGGACGAGATTCTTGACGTTCTTCACCACTAGGAGGAGGTTGAAGAGCTAATGTGTTGCTCCTCCTTGGAGGAGCCTCCCTTTGAAGATGATGAACCATTCCTTGGTAATTATACGGATTCGACATTATTGCCTGCGGGAGATGAGAAGCAAAACGATGAGCTTCGTGACTGGTTAGGACTCCGCCTCGAGGAAATCCGACGGTGTGGTGGCAATGTTGGCCTTCGTATGTTGTTATCACTGTGCTCGGATCCTCGGATGAACGTTCCACCCTCTTCTTCACGGTGCATTTGCTGTTCGTGCACCGGTAGTAGCTCCTATGTGGCCACGAAATTTCGAATGGAGATAAGCGATTATGCATAATTGGACAATCAACTCAAACTCAAACTTCATCTATATGCATACTTCATAGTTTCACCGACATTGTCCAGTATGCCATTCACATCATCTGTCCTAAATTCAAAAGAATATCCATTCTTTTCCATAAGGGTTTCGATTAAAAGCTGAATTAATAATATCCTCGAGAATCAAGTACCGATCTTTATCTTGCTCAACCCAACATTCTTTTAACTCGCTTATATAAAGATTGTAACAAAAAAAGCATTACAAAAGGGGAAAATGAGAAGAATTTTGAGAGGGGACCTTGGGAATGGACTGTTTTTCACAGCCTTCTGTCCATACTTTCGCCACCTATAGCCATCTTCGAGATTATCAACATCGCTCTTTGTCATGAAAGCAAATCTTGGCTGCCTGATTCGCTTCTGTACCTTCTTCTTCTCTTTCTTCCTACAAAAAATGAGTTCGGACTGACCTCAACATCACAAAATCTCACCATATATATATATATAACCAATAGTCATCAATGGTCAAGCCATGTGAATTCATTACAACATGCATGCAAGCCCCTTTTGTCTTGTTGTTACACGCACCATGAAGGAAAAAGGCAATAAATCGAATAAGGAAAAAAGCATGCACCGACTAGATTTCTGTATATTCCTGGTGGTGGATTCATACTCTAATTAGAATTAAACAACTCAGAAAAAAATAAAGACTCCATCAATCTCCGCCGACATAAATGGCTAAACTTTCTCCCACTGGCTTCTTAAAGGAATCATTTTTCCTCTAGAATATTGCATCCCATGGCTCTAAAAAAGTACAATCAATTAAAGCAAAAAAAAAAAAAAATCGGAACTGGGTTTTCGTTCTTTTTGAATCCAAACGCCATTACCGTATGCGATTCGCAGCAAGAAAACGTGAAAAGGCTTTTTGACAAACAGTTCATAGGCGTTATGATAAACGAGAAACTACAGCCACAGAGAGCTTTGATGATCACAAAAAAAAAACTATGTATAAAAAAAAACAAGAAAGGACTTCGATTGCATTAAATCTTCCCTTTTCTGACCTAACATTTGTTTAAAATTCGCAAAGACAACAAAAAGAAGCTAACTTTACTGAACAAAACATTCAAAATTAATAAAAAAGGATGCGAAAAAGGGTGGGAAAAAAGGAGATGTAGAGAGCACGCTAATATTGCAGCCGCAATAACGACGGTGGTCAATGATCGATATTCTATATATATATATATATGTATATATATAATTTTCTAATTTTTTTGTTTTCCCGAGAATGCCACCGACGATTCATCGAATTTACCAAAATTACCTCGACTGCTCTGCAGAAACCCTAAACCCATTAAAACAATGTATCTTATGACTTGTACGGACACTAGTAGACCTTAATCTCACTCCTTTTTTGTGTACTAAAAAAAAAGGATTTGGCCCTAAAGGAAGCAACGAAGATGGAAAAATTACGATCGGGCCCCTGAAAGCACCCCCTACAATTACACCACGTGTTTCTCGTCTCACGGCAGAACGCACTCACGGTATCTCAGGCGGATTTCCGACGGATCCCGTTGAGTTCTCCGGCGCTGGATCCTCGCTGGAGCTCGACGAGGCCGACGGATTCGATGTCGACGCTTCCACGACCGCCGCGCCGGGGGCAGTAGTGGAGGAGCACGAGGATATCCCCGACGGTGGAGGCGGATCTGGCTCCGCCGGAGTGGAGGCGGAGGTGGAGGACGGCGGATCTGCGCCACCGATGCAGGGTAAGATTGGCGGGAAATCGGAGTGGAAGCGGAGGTCAAGGGCGGTGTTCCAGGGGATGAGGTCGGAGAGGATGGAGGAGGCGTCTCTGTCGAAGAAGAGGTTGACCGAGTCGGGATCGGGTGCACCGAGTCCCCATGACGAGTCACCGGCGCCGGGATCGTTCTCGCCGGGATCGTCCATCTCCGGAGAGCGATCAGAGCTAGGGTTTGGGTTGAAATTGAAGTGGTGAAAGTGGGGAGTGTCTTGTCGATGAGAGAGATATCTCTCTGTCTCTCTGGATTTTTATGAAAAATAATTGAGAGAGAGAGAGAGAGAGAGAGAATGGAGGGGGAGAAGGAGATAACGTAGAGAGGAATAAAATAATTAAAAAATAATAATAAGAAAAGGAGCGTCAACCGAAAACGGTACGGGAGGCTGTTATTCGTGGGGGCCCTCACGACTCCGTCTCATATATTAATTTCCCTTTTTTTCTCGTTTTTATTTTGTATTAATCCCATTTTCCCCTTTGCAATTACCTTAATTTACACAAGCCATAATAAAAAAAACAATTTGATTAATTCTTATTCAAATCTAGGATTTTAGTTAAGATATATTTTTATATTATTTAATAGGATGATATATTAGGTTTAAAGCTTGAATAAAAAACATTTAGGTAATTTAATATAATCGAATATTTTCTAACTATCGTCTGTATATTCTAGATTAAACGTGTAAATTGTTTGTACAAAAAATTTTATTATCATTGTCTTGTATGAGGAGCTATAAACGGTCCGATTTTTCTTTAAATTTTATAAAAAAAAAAATAAATGGGAAATTAAATGTTTTATGCAATAACATAAACAACAATTGTATATATGTACTTTGACAAAAAAAAAACAATTGTATATATATAGAGTATGTATATGGATGCGTGTATCGATTCTTTGAGCATATTTCCGTCTTTATATGAATGCAAGGCATTTGGATTATGCCGTCGACATGTTACCTAAAAAAAATGTAACAAAAAGGAATCAAACAAGATCCGTTTTGCGTGATTATGTTCGTGGCGCTATTATTAACCAAGTTAATTAAAGCTCTTTCATTTTGGAGATATGTATGTATATATATGTGTGTGTGTATCTATATTATATATATATATATATATATATATATATATATCCAAAAATAAAAGCGGTGTGGACAAGACACAGAAAAGCGCGTAACTAGTGATTGATGGTTACAACGTAGAGTTATTGAGTTTTTGTATAATCGCATTGTTTCCATGGCGCGGGCGTGTATATACATATATGTACATATATGTGTGTGTGTGCATATATATGTATATGTATATTGATAAACTTTTTTTTTTTTACGACCGATTCATCCATTTTGTAGATAATCTTCTATATTGGACACTGGTTACAAAAAAAAAAAAAAAAATCGATTCATTCATTGTCATGAACTCAATTTATTACATATGAATTTACTCGATGCATGTGGTCCATATATATCAGTTATTAAGTACGCTTGAAAATATTAATTCATGTAAAATACATATTCGAGATTAGTGGTTGTGGAATTTTATACTAAATAATATTGCCATCATCATAAAAGTTATATTAGGGATAACACTCTATATATAATTCATGTAGACATTATTGTTTCCCTTAACCTGCAAAACAAAAATCCTAACGAATTTAATTTTGTTTATATTTTATAACATTTTTTCATTGTTGAACCCAAAATATTATTATGTAACAAAGTTCGGAATGAATCACCAACGCGTTTTATATTATTGCTTGAGATGGAAATTCAATGTTATAAAGTTATACACATGTAATTTTAAAATATTTGAAAACTTGGGTAATTTGTAAAACGTGTTTTTCCTCTAGATAAATTTGAAAATTCGGACGGGATATATGAATTATATAAGTCGAAATTATTTATTTGGACAGCATATAATATGTGATGGAGATTAGAAAGTAAAACCAATGGTTGATTCCAGCGTGTTGTCCGTGTTGCATATGACAAGAATCTAGCAAATGTTGTCCACAAACAATGAACGCAGCCACGTGGCATTTCTTAATCCTCACGATTACGACCTTAATTAATCCTATTTTTATTCGTTAATTTTTCGTGGAGCTATAATAATTACAATCTTTTAAACAACCTTTTTTTTTTTCGCAGTTACAAACTTACAATCACGGAAAATTATGCATATTTGGGTACCGGCTTATAGAACCCATACGAGGAGCGCTAATTTTCGATTAAAATCAAAATTAAAATAATTAGATTTATTTATCAAATTTTAGTGGTACGATGGATATTACAAATACAATGATAATATATATAAAAGTACATGACCGGTGCTCATAGTCCATGGTATAAATGTATACGTATACGTCTTGAAAACTTTGACGACGCCGATCGACGTACGTGTAGATGTATACGTACATACACGTACATATGTGTACATATGTATATATAAATACACTCAAATGTATATATTCGAACGCTCTATAATAATAATAATAATAATAATAAAATTATTCCAATTAAGAGAATTTCTGAATGTAGGTTTTGGTCTGTCGCTTTTGATCGTGCGCCAACGGTCACATCTACGTCGTCCACTCTCGTCGAGATCCACTTCCGCGTACACGCAATGGCCCCCTTTTTTTTTATCATCTTCATGAAATTGAATATAATTTTATTTATATACAAAATAAAAAAAATAAATTAGCAGGGAATTTTAAGTTTTTAAACAGTCCATAGTAAACGTAATATATGTAAAATATATTTTTATCTCTATATTAACCCTATTTCAACCAGCATTATATAAAAAAAATACTTTTACTTTGTTATTTTTACTTCAACACATACCCTTTTCCGTCTAGGATCTAATTATGATGATCAAACTAATTCATTATGTTCATCTCTCGTATATCTTACAAATCATTTGATTAAAACATCATAAATTTAACGTTATGAACAATGAGATCAACATGTGACCACACTATATTTCGGATCATATGAGTCACAAGGTCACAATGGGAGAATGGTATGTGTTGAAGTCAAAATAGCAAAATAAGAGTATTTTTGATTAATTTGGATTTTCATCTTAGCCGTCAAATGTAAACAGTGAAATTTCATAGTAATCATCGCTTCTAAAAATTAATTGTTAATCACATATATATATATATATATGTCACAACGGGAGAAGAGTATGTGTTGAAGTCAAAATAGCAAAATAAAGGTATTTTTGGTTAATTTGAGTTTTCATCTTAACCGTCAAATATAAAATTTAACGTTGAAATTTCATAGTCACCATCGCTTCCAAAAATTAATTGTTAATCGCGCGCAAATATATATATATATATATGGTTGTTTAGGGAATTTGTTGGTATGATATCAAAGTTAGTATGCGACACAAATTTTGGATAAATATACATTATGGAATATTCATATATATATATACACACACACACACAAAACATTATGATTTATGGTAATCTGAATACAATATTGATTACACATTCCAAATAAAATGTAACAGGTGTATATATATATATTGTAAATGCATTTAATTTGAAAAAGTTTTGATTTACAGTAATAAAAAATTTAATTAAGTTACAGTTAGGATAAAAATGGGATGGGGATATTCGATAGGGCCGACATCGCCCTAATCACATAATAATTGCGCAACTAAACTACTTAATTGATACTTGTTTAATCATAAATTTGAGGGGCTTTTATTTATTTGTAATTTGGTATTAATGAATATAGACAAACGTTACTCTCTCCTCAACAAAAGTGGGCCCCAAATGTAATAATAAATCTGAAGGGGGCATAGGAGCAATGAACCTTACAAGTTACAATTATCACGGAATATATATACCCTTATATATATATATATATATATTAGAGTAAAACCTTCGTGTCACCCAATCAACGTATAATAACAGTAGTAATAATTATTATTATTATTATTACAAAAGGGAACAAAAATAAAAATAAATAAAAAACAGTGATTGTAAGTTGGTGGTGAAGGTAGTGATGTTAAAATAATAAATCCTTCTCGTGAGTAAATTCGTGATTGATTCGTTTTTCTTTGTCTGAATCGAGCTGTAAAAATAAAAGATCAAATAAAAACGGGCCGAACGGATCAACTCACTGCGAGCCCAGCCTAACCGAACTATCTCAATCGACTCGCGAACTGACATAAAAAAATATATTTTTTGTTATAGAAATTGAAAAATGCAAGTGAAAATGAAAGTGGAGATCAAAACAAAACCGATGATGTAAAAAATTAGAATTCATGATATGTTAGCGTTTGTTTATATCTTTATATTTGATGTTGGTTAGTGTATGATACTTTTTATGTTGGTATGGTGATGTGAGATAAGATTTTTTGTTAGTTTTTTTCGATTTGGATATGGTTTTATAGATTATTATGTTAAATATTTTATACTATATTGAGTGACTTTAAGTTATTGTAATATAGATTTTAAATTATTAATTTTTATGTAATTTTAAATGATTTTTTGGATAATTAGATAAATATAAGCTGACTTGCGAGCTAACTCATAGCTCGGATAATTTGGTTTAGGTCATAATTTTTCTAACTCATAAAAAATCGGACGGATTGAGCAAAAAATGAGCTGGTTCGAGCCGGTCCGATCTGAACTAGTCTGTTTTACATCACTAGGTGAAGCCACGATGTTAATGCAGGGGTATATATGTAAATACATGGTATTGTAAAGTTTTCTTTTATAGAACACGAACCCTAAGAGAGGAGGCGGGGTTGGGCAAAGTCTGAAACGACGACGTTTTGCTTCCCTTCTTCAAAACGACACTCGTTTTCATGGTTCAATCAACGTTTAACATTTTCTACAAATGTATATATATATATATATATAAATGTATGTATGCATTTAAATCATAAACTGAAGTCTGAACCTGTACTTCTTTACCAAAAAAGTGTCTGAAACTGTATTGAAACAGTAAATGTGGTGTCTCTAGATATGGTTATGGACCTCCACATCTATACATACACACGGTACATATATGTAATGTACGTAAACGTAGTTGCCCATAAAATCGGGCCAAGTATTTTCGTTGTGATACTAAAACGTTAATAGGAATATGGAAAATTAACTACCATAAGCCCATGGGCCCAGTCCAGATAAAGGCCATTCACGTGCCTTGCGTATACATCCGTATACATCTGTATGCATATGCGCATGTATAGATGTATATCGATTAAAGTTTATATTTATACGGTTGAGAGTTATTCAAAAACTATTCTCATTTGTTAACAATTAGCTCTCGTAGCTCAGTTGGTTAGAGCACCCGTTTAGTAAGCGGGAGGTCTTGAGTTCGACTCTCAACGAGAGCATTTTTGTTTCATTTTTGCCCTTTTCATTTTTTCCCCCCCCCACGCCTTGTACCAGTTCTTCGAGGACGCCATCGATTTGCACCATAGGCTCGGTTTCCGACCAGACCCAGATCAGGGAATCTCGGTTTCAGTATAACGATTATTGGAAGATTATCAAAAGCTCGGGCTTGACGACGATGATGCTGTGGTAAAGACGTATTTGCTGCGCATGTATGGTGTAGCAGTATAGCAAGTGTTCGACGAAATGCCTGTGAGAAGACATTGTGGCATGAATCACCGTTGTTTTCTAGCTGTGTCGTTAGGACAAAGGGTTCGAACAGAAATGCTGAATGCCAATGCATGGATTCAAGAACTCTGCAACATACCCTTCGACAGAAGTCTATAGCCATACAGTAATATCCTTCTTGTGCTATACACTGAACATGGGTTCAATTCTTGTGATCTCTTCTCTATGCAGTGTTTTCTCGATCGTAAAGTGATATCTATTCATGTTAAGATAACGGTTGGGGGATGATTAGCTGCAGGGCATCTTCGTCGTCTCGGCCTTCTGGTCGCCATTCCCCAGCCCTTGAAGCTCCTATCTTCAGGTCCTGACTTTTCTACTTGGTGATTCATCAATGACTGCTTCAATAAAGAGCAACTCATGGCTCTGTTAGTGCTACTGACCGGACGTTTTCTTCCGCGGTTAGATCCACACCTGGACGGATTCCGAGGATAACCTGTCGCTTTCTTCAGCCCTCCGAACATCTGAAGATCTTCGGTTACTTCTTGCCTTGTTAGAGAAGTAAGCCCTGGAAGGATATCCCTTTGGAAGTCCCGTTTCGGTCTTCCTCGTCTCGGTTGTCCTCTTCTTGGCCGATTTGGTGTGGTGGCTGTAATGCCCATCTCTTCAAATCTCAGATTCTCAGGTACCAATGGCATTGGCATGTAGTCTTCTTCCTTGGTCTCCATTAAATTCAAGGTCATGGCCTCAAAGTAATCAAACTCTCCAGATGAACATTCTTCACGGCCTCCCTCGCTATGTCTGCCTTCTGACAAAGCAATGATCTTTTTCCCCGAGTCGTCATCGTAAGAAACGATTGTGTCAGCAAACCAAGCGAGTGGGTTTTTCACAGGACAGTTGATTGAAGAGCAAACGGCTTCGTCTGGATCAGACAACGAGATAGCTACTATTGCCTCGGCAGCTGCCTCAAGGAGTTGGAGTTCATCCATAAAATTTCCATCTTTACCTTTCAGCAATCCTCGAGTGTCTCCATTTGTCTTCTCCGCTTCATCCTCACTGTCCAGAACGGCCGGAGCTTCCAAATCTATCCATGGAATTGCTTTCCTTTTCACTATTAAGGCAGAAGGCATGACAGAATCTTCATCCTCACTAGCACATATGTTCAGATCAATGTCATGTCTGAATCTGAAAGCTCTTTTGCCTTCTTCTTCCCTGTCTACTAAGGTAGCAGCTTCAGCATCACCGTGATCTGTGACAGAAACTGAATCATCACATGGAGAGTTGATATTGAGGTCTCTTTTCACCATCTTATCTTCTCCAATGGATCGGCCAATGGTATAGGCGGAAGGGGAGGTAATGAAAGAAGGCTCCTTCTTGACAATACAATACTTCTCAAATACCGGAAATCCGAGAATCTTTCTGCTACGATGGAGGTCGGCCATTTCATCATCTCTTCCAATGCCGGCATTATCAGAACAGGGGATAGATCTCGAACTCTGGTGAGCAGATGCATTAGTAAAACCATCACCCATCTCGGTTTCGTCTGTGAACTGATGATGTATGGTAGCATTCAGATCCAAGCAGCCATTGGTTATTTCACTTCTACAGTGAGGCTTAGGTTTTAGCCAGGACAACCCAGTTGAACACTCCTTGTTGTGCTGTTTTTGTTCTTGGAGGATTTCTGCCGGGATGAGTCCTTGGCAAAGGCCGCTGAAGTCGCGAGGGGAAATCTCGAAACTTGGATTGGCTCTTCCTTTTGGGTTAGAATTCAAGTATGGATTCATTTGAACTGAGCTGCTATTGGGTTTGTCCCGTGACGAAAGCCGATGGGCCCATGATAGCACGAATTCCGGGTGATGGCCATGAGAAATTGGAACACTCGATGCCACGATTGATTCCACATGGCTATCGTAAGAAACTTCCGGATTCCTCAAACGAGCTTCCGAGTCACAAAACGTCCTCTCTCCCGAGAATCTTGCCATGCCATGTTCAGACAGAGGATGGAACGGAGGTTGAAACGTTTTGTCGGAGAAAATCTGCGAGCTTTCTGTCCGGCTGCTTCTGTCATGCCCTGTCCACAAAACACACAGCATCATCAACACAAAACATCATCGTACACACAGCAGAAATCTCACCTGTTTCCAGTTCTAGAACCATCCATCCATTTTGAGTTGTATGTATCTTTCTCCAAGAACTGACCTTGTTCATGTAGTACATTGTTTCTCCCATAAACAGGATACGTATCCTTTGAAGAAGCAACAGGTTCTCCTGGTTCTTGGACATGAACTGGCTCATTCAAGTCAGCAAATCCATTAAATCTCTTCAGACCCATACAAGATCCAGAAGCCACCTCCTGTCTTTCAAGAAACCGCTTTTCCCATGCTTCTTTTCCCGGTTTCGATCGGTTTTCAAGCAGAGGGCACTGCAGATTCTCGTGATCCTCATACCCTTCTGCCGGGAGTTGAAGATCGATCAACTTTCTCCGGATTTTCACGGGTCTAACCCCGTTTTGCATTGCAACATCACGAGCAGGAGACAGCCCGTCGCATTCCAGGTTTCCCGAGGGAAAGAGCGCCATCCGCTGGTGAGTACTTCCATTTCCGGGATTTTCAGCCAACTTCTTCTGCATAAGTCTCTCCATCAAGATCTTTTGCACGCTGTATAGACGGTGAAGCTCGGATAACTGCATCGATACGAACGGGCGAAAGGTTCCATCGAACTGTAAAGACGGATCAAACGAATGCCATTCGAGACGTATAGATGGATAGATAGATAGAATCTATACCTGGTTCTTGAAAACGGCATCCTGGTCAAGAATCATTCGTCTCACGAGATCTCTTCTCCCGCTCGGCGATGAAGAACCGAACTGATGAAAATGCGAGTTTATGTCTCGACGGTATATCACCGACCAGCCGCAACTGTCGGAATCTTCAGTGGGATCCCTCATCGAGTAATGCATCTTTCAATAGCTTTTTTCACAGTTTAACCTCTGCCCCCATTGCCAAAAAAAAAAAAACATAAGTTAAAGCTCAAGACATAAACAGAAGAATACAGAAATGAAACAACAAATCACTGTCACAAAAAAAAAAACATTCACAAGCTGATATTATCAGACAAACAACAAAAAAGAAGCCAAAGAAACAGATTCTGAGATTATCTGGAAAAAAAAAACCCAACACGATTAAGGTTGTTCTGTAGCAACAAACAAGGTTGAATTCTGCAGGGGAATAAAAACCCTAATTCAGTTTAAATTTCCAGATAAATAATTAAGAAAAATGATTAACAGCAAAAAATGGAATTCCCCAACAGATGGGAGTGCAATACAGACATGATTGTGGAACACAGAATCCGCCATTACAGGAGAGCTTAAATCTAACGAAAACCTCCGTGGAACTGAAGATATTATTTATCCAACTAATTTATAATTATAAATAATTTATAAAAAAACAGTTTTTTTTAAAACCTCAGATCCACATCCTAAAATCGCTCTTTGAACTGGAAGAAATCCTTCACATGGTGATGGATAATTGGGGAAACTCACCCCCAAATCGGAGACAAAACTACAGGAAAAAAAACCCAAATATTTATATATATAAAAAAACAGAATATCAAAGAAAAAAGAAATTAGAAGAGGGGAGATTATACAGGGAGGGGAGAAAAGCAAGTGGGTAAGAATCAAATCTCCATGGAAGAAGAAGAAGAAGAAGAAGAAGAAGAAGAAAAAAGCTCAGATCGTCGTCTTCGATCCGCTGGCCCAACTCTCTCTCTCTCTCTCTCTAACGAAGAAAACAAATAAAAAAACAAGCTTTTATACTCTTTATTTCGGATTTGCTGTTGAGAGAGAGAGAGATGTTTGGTAGAGAGGGAAGGAGAGAGATCCCAGAAAGAAAAAAGAAATTTACGTAAAAAAATGGAACAGTGACAT
This sequence comes from Tarenaya hassleriana, assembly GCF_000463585.1. Classification (NCBI taxonomy): domain Eukaryota; kingdom Viridiplantae; phylum Streptophyta; class Magnoliopsida; order Brassicales; family Cleomaceae; genus Tarenaya; species Tarenaya hassleriana. Next base: position 681,925 of record NW_010966617.1, read on the forward strand.
GAAATTTGTCGACATCTGGTCTCCTTTTTATCTCTCTCTCTCTCTCTCTTCATTTTTTTTACAAATTCTTTTCTTTTTTTCTACGAAAAATTAATATTCATTAATCCCAAACAAATCAGAAATACAAGAGATCTAATTATACATGTAAGTTTGATCTTTGTTTAAAATGTGATTTGTCGGATTTGAAATTAAACCTTAATGGGTTCTAGAGAGAGAGAGAGAGAGAGAAAGGATATAATTGAAGTCTTCTTGTCTTTTTTGTTAAATTTGTGATTAAAAAGTACATAGTATCAATCAACTAAATATAACATTCATTTCTATTTATTTATTTATGTATATATTTTACTGACAAATTCTACAGTTTCAGATTTAATAATATTCAGTTGGAAATAAGACATCAATGTCATGTTAGTTGTTAAAATTGTGATATGGTGTAAATTGATTTTTAAGCACTTTCCCTTTATAACCCCACTTTATTTGAATTGCATTTATTCAAATAAAACAATTGACTCACACACATTGATAAATTACGTAAAAAGGTATTTCTAAATTCAACCCTTTTAAATATTTATTAGAGTAAACGAAAATATATATATATATAATAATGATTCGGATAAAAGAATGATTAAAAATGACATGTTAAAACCTAAGCAAGCTGTTCGGACCAAATCTTTGCCATAACTTAACCAGTTTGATAAAAAAAAATAATTGTTAAACAAAAAAAACAATAAAATAATTACCAAAATAAAGGATTTAATATTGGACAGTGGGGCCTAGCGAATTATTAAATGCCCCTGGTTTTGTAGATAATTACCAATTTGGGATTTTATTCTTAGATACTTGGTTCCTGCGTATCACTCTCATTGGTCGATCTTTGATCCTCTCTGTCTCTCTGATTTAGGCCAAAGGCCCAAAACATTCTTTGAAACGAAAAAGGACTGATATTTCGGAATTATTACATTAACTGCCACTACATTTATTCCGAAACTGACACGTGGCATTTATAAATATTAAATTTCGTGCATGTAATGATGGACCGATACAAGACAATTTGGAATGTTTATAATGATCTAAATCTGCGTATCCAATTTCTGCATCTCTCACTCGCCCTAGGTGCCGCCGAAACATTTATAATATTTGTTTTTCCTCATTATAATATTCACGTGCAACACCTTGATACACACACACACACACATATATATATATATATATATATATATATATGAGTAATAAATTTTAGAAATGGTATGTAAATCAAATTTCCAATTTTAATACATTTTCTAAACATATAAATCTCGTCAATTTACCAAAAAAAAAAAACTATGGTGTGCAATTTTCATATTAGCAAATCTGAATTCGTAGACAAAGACAGCATGATAAATTTATATATCATTCAGTTGTTGAGGACATAACTGATATGATCCAAAAAAATAATATTAAAATGAAACTTTGTATTAGATCTTTTCTTACGTTAAAACCCGAAATTACTGTCAAATTAAAAAAACCTAATGGACGCTTACACAAAATCTCTCGTAGGCCCAAATAAAGCCCATAAGGCCATAATACAGTCAGGCTTTTAGGCCCAATATGATTTTCTTAAAATAGAAAACGAACGAAGTTACGGAGATACGATAAGAAAAATATAATTTAAGAAGTTGTAATTTGGTGTAATATTAATTCATGAATTGTTGTGTTAAAAAATACAAGCTCGGAAATAAATAGACGTATCTATGAGTTCAGAAATTAATATTACATCAACTAAGATTAATGTATGGGTGATAAAACAAGTGGAATTACGTTTTAAGCTGTGTATCTTTTGGGTTTAATTTCCTTTTTTTCATGTAGAATCACGTTATGTCTCTTGAAAGCTAAGACGAATATTTGAATTTTTATTTTCCTAATTAAAATACCAACATTCTCGGATTTTTTTTAATTTCCTTATTAATTTAATTTTAAATGTTTTTTTTCTAAATAGTAAAACAATACTATAACGAAAATCGATGGATGGTGAACCGGGTCGTGAATCTGACTCGTCATACTTTGGTAAGAAATAATCACTGTAGTGTTGGTCTTGAACGTTGCTTCGCCTTTTTTTGCCTTTTAGGCGCCGATCTTTCTCCGTTTTTTTTTCTGAGATTCAAGCTTTGAGCGTCGTCATCAATGGAGGCTATACTGCTCGACCCGGCATTTCTCTCTGTACCGAAGCCCTCGGAATCTTCCAGACCCATCTCGTGTTTCGCCGTCAGAACATCTCTCCGGGCCAGTATATTGAGGTTCGGACCAGCTGGGTATCGTCCCCTTCGAGTCTCCGCATCTTCGCCGATCAGGTACCTTCGTGTCTTGTCTTGTTTCTCTGTGGAAATGGTGCGTGGGTTTTCGCGCGCCATGTGTTCGATTCATTTCCCCCCTTTTATGTTTTCTCCGTTGCTAGTTTAAAGCCACCGGCTTTTTGAGTTTTGATCTTATGCTGAATCCTGTCCTTTCCTAATTCATCTTACCGATGATTTGACTGTTGTTCTGTCTGATTCTGGACATGGGATTTGTGGTCCTAGCTCGAGCTGTACTGATAAAATCTCTGTAGCTTTAATGTATCGGGAGATTTGATCCGTAGAGAAATTGTAGTTATCCACTACTTTGGGTTAATCAATCATCAAAGAAGGTTTCTCCTTTTAGCTTTTTTAGCTACTGGAGATGAAACCTCTTTTATCAAGAGCTTATGAGATGTTGAACAGTACCATTGTCGTTTGTCTATAAATCAGGCAGAGCTTTGCATCCTTATCTGAGAAATTAGTGTTTCTCTTTGCTGAATCTTAGGAGGTTGTCGAGTTGAGCGGTTTTGATGCGTTCGCATATGTGCCTGAAAATTGACAATGTTGGTTTGGTTGCAAGTGTTGTCTGAATTCAAGTACAAACTCTCTACGAGTGAAGCATACGACCTGTAAACAACTTGAATCATGGTGTTTTAAGCTTAAGTTGATGGCTAGTGGATAATCTTAAATATGCTTTCATCTTTGATTGATTCTTGCCCGTTTCCTTTTTCGATGTCTTACATGGATGTCTTTGATTATTTCTCTCAGATACTCGAGGAGACAACGGATAGATGAGAGTGAGAGCTTGACACTTGACAGCATAAGGCATTCTTTAATCCGTCAAGAGGACAGCATCATCTTTAATCTCTTGGAGAGAGCTCAATATTGCTACAATGCTGACACATATGACGAAGAAGCATTTGCAATGGAGGGGTTTCGTGGATCTTTGGTCGAGTTTATGGTCAGAGAAACTGAAAACCTTCATGCAAAGGTTGATCTCAACTCAGTAGAAATATGATCCGTGGACGATTCATTCGTAGTTTCACAATTATGACCTCCTCGATTGATGTTTTTTTCTTGCTCTTAAATCAGGTGGGCAGATACAAGAGCCCCGATGAACATCCCTTTTTCCCGGATTGCTTGCCAGAGCCAATGCTTCCACCATTGCAATACCCACAGGTGATTTTATGGTCCTTCAGTTGCCAATGACCAGTGCCCAAACTTACAAAGATTCTTAACTGCACAATCTGTCAAATTACTTGTTCGTGGTTCTGAATCCAAAATGTCATTAGCTTTGCCTAAGTGGCCATCGGTATACATGATATCATATTTACCCAAATTCGATCTTTTGTTTTGCATGAGGCCAGGTTTTACATCACTGTGCCGATTTGATCAACCTAAACAACAAGGTATGGAACATGTATTTCAGAGACCTTCTTCCCAGACTGGTCAAGCTTGGAGACGATGGCAACTGTGGTTCAGCTGCTGTCTGTGACACAATGTGTTTGCAGGCAAGTGAAAGCTATCACTACTTGTTCATGTTGCTCCCTGACAAAAATAACAACTTGAAAATGATTTCGCTTCAAGATCTCTCTTTTTCGCTTTTTTTTTACTTCTCTATTGGAATTGTATATTCGGGTCTTGGATATCGGCTAAACTAATCATAGAAGAACCCAGATTCCAAATTGAACAAATTCAAACTCGATGTGAATAAGAGACCTTGAACTGGAAGTCTTCTCTCCGTTCTGGTTTTGCAGATACTCTCCAAGAGGATTCACTATGGTAAATTTGTAGCAGAGGCCAAGTTTCGTGAATCACCGGATGTATATGAGAAAGCCATCATAGCACATGTACCTGCTCTCAACTTCACATGTTTCCAACAATTTCATGATATTTCATTGGCCTTTTACCACACTTTCTCTTGATTTCACCACCCAGTTTTCACTATTACTTACCCTTTTCTGAGTTTTGCAGGATAGGACACAACTGATGCGACTTCTAACGTATGAGACAGTGGAAGAAATAATCAAGAAGAGGGTTGAGACGAAAGCCAGAGTTTTCGGACAAGAAGTGAAGATCAGTGAGGAGGAAGCTGGAGCTGACCCTTCTTACAAGATCAAGCCGAGCTTAGTGGCCAAACTGTACGGAGATTGGATCATGCCCCTCACAAAGGAAGTTCAGGTTGAGTACTTGCTTAGAAGGCTGGATTAATCCAAGCAATTAAAAAAAAAATGCTTTAGATTGATATAATATTCTTTATGATGATGTAACAAAAATCGGTTCTGGTGTTACATTGAAACCCCGGTCGATTCCCGGATGATTTCATAAATTGAAATAATGTTTTCTAATGTCAGTAGGAAGATGATGCACCATTCCAAAAGATCTGATCTTCTGTTCTGCATCACCTCTTGGAGGAAATGAATGTTGTGCTGCATTATCACATGGGACATGATATAATCAGATATATATATATATATATATAATATCAGATGGGAATTAATTGTAAAATTATTACAATGTATCATTATCAGTGTTACCTCCACAAATTTTAATTTGAAGTCCAGATTCCCAAAACGCTGAGTGACCTCATACTCTTCTCTTAGGTACTCATATATCTGAGCATATTTTGCCTCTCTCCAAGCAATCTCAGATCTAAGAAAAGATGATGACTTCTTTAGTAATATGTGTACTTTCCCCCAATTCAGGATTCAAGAACTTGGTTTTACATTCATAAGAAACCCGAAAAAGAAAGATGGAATACCTTTCGAAAAGACCAACTTTGAGAATCACATCGGCTAGATTGGAGTTGGCCTTCCCGACGAGTTGGAGGAGCTTTTTCCTGTCCATTGTGAAAGTGCCCGTCTTCTCCATCGCGCGGTTTATACCCGCAAACTCTTCCACCAAACCGTCGACCTGAGAAACCAAGCAGGAAATCTCAGAATTCAAGCCCTAAACTAAACCAGTTCCTAACAATCCCAGCATTATCCATTGATTGGTCGAGGAGATCGAAAATGAATTCTTAACCTGTGAAACAAAGTAATCCAATGCAATGCTTTGCCCGAGCACACTCCCGATTATACGGACACTGTCGGTATCTAATGCTTTGAGAATGATACAGTCGGGGCCACCTTTCATTTCCCCGACCAACGTAGGCTTCTCCTTCACAGCATAATCTACCACAGGAGAGAAATCCAAGAAAGGCAAGCTCATTGAAAAAGGCAAATCTTTTTTCGAAGATGTAATTAGCAATGGAAACAGTTACAGGACAGGACACTGACCATCTCTTTTCATCTCCGGAAGCAGACCAGAAGCATGTCTCCGAACAATGTCGAGATAAGGTTCTACTTCATGTTCTTCAATGTTGAAAAGAACAGCAGATCCGTATTGAAAGACAACCATGAATCGGCAGTTGCCCATATTCTCCCTCGATCCAAGAGTCTATAAACACAAGTGAACATAACATAAAAGATCAAACTTTCTTACAGGTTTTGAAACTGAACACAAGACAGCAGTTGTCGAATAATCTTACAGGGATTTGGGAAGGAAAATCGAAAAACTTGAGGGCAATAGAGTTCGTAGATCGTGAAGTAGGAGGAACAAAAGTGCCGAGGTTGTCGGCTTGAATTCCCTTCAAATCGATACTGCCAAACAAAACCATGAATCGGCTAAACTTTAAACATCGGGATTCAAAAAAATCAAAACTTTGATGCTTAAACCCAGATCTCCGTTACGATTCAATCGGTGAACGAACCTGGTACTGAGGAAATAGGCTTTGACAGGGATTTTCCCGGCTTGTTCTTCTTCGTTTTCTCCGAATTCATAGCCCTGGTATAAATCGCTCGACCCGGAATCAGAATCATTGTTGTAAATCGAAATCTGAGAAGGGAACGCCGAAAAGGGCCTGAAATTCGGCGAACGAGAATCTGGGTTTCGATGGAAACTACTCGCCCAGAGTTGCCCTACGCGTGAACAAGGGTGAATCGATTCAAGAGTCTTAGAAGAGTTGACTATTCGATTGACGAGAAGAAGAGCAGAAGCTGCTCTCCATCCACCCATTAACAGTGATGAAAATAGTGTTTCTCTGAAGAAGACGAGGATTTGAATCAGTCTCCTCCGGCTTCCTCCACTTCTTCTCTGAATCAATCCATCTCACAGAAAATAATGGTTTTCAGAGAATTTCGCTGATTCCTCAGAGAACGTTGGTAGGGGAAGATGCGTCGGATTTCGCCGGCGACCACGAGAGTTCGTTTTCGCTATAGGACCCCTAAATGTTTTGTTCATTGAATACAACCCAATACGACATCGTTTTGAATTGAACACCTAAACGACATCGTTCAAACTGTCTATCGGGTTGGTCGTTCTTGTAAGTCGTATCCCACTTCTTTGAGCAGGGACGAAGATTCTCTCTCTCTCTCTCTCAAACCCTTGGAAATGACGATGTCTGGGAATCTGAGGATATCTGCGAGCCTGGCTTCTCCTTATCATCAACATCCGAATCGCATCTCATTACCTTCTTCTCCGAAGGTCTGGTTTCTTCTCTTTCTTACTCCTCCGGGGAAGTTACGACGATTCTCCGTATTTTGAGATTTGGGTTTTGTTTAATTCGCGACTTGGTACCTCAAATTCGGTGCTTTTTCATCGGATAAAAACACGAAACCTAGTATTAATCTCCTGTTATTTTGAGGAATTGTCGAGTTTTCTGGTCTGTAGCTGTTCCGGAAACTCCAAATTTGCTCTGGATTCGTTGCTTCATTGTATGGGTTTAGAGCATCACGTAGTTGACTAACTGTTCTTGGTATTGTCTTTCCCGTCTGGTGATTGTTGAGGGTTTTTGAACGGTGTTGCCCCTGTTCGGTTTCGATGTTCCAATTTGGAAGCATGGTTGACCTAATTATGTCTTTCAGTGAGATTGTCTTCTCCAAATTCCAATGTGGTATTCGTTTGAGATTGTCTCTGTGTTCGTCTCTTCTATATCAGCCGTAGATTCTTTTAGATGGTGAATTCGCTCTTAGCCTTTTCCTCTTCAGTAGGTTGAGTTGATTGAATGCCAAATGATGAACACAGAAAACCGAATTTAGGACCGATGATGGTTTGATACATGGGATTAAGGGCACTTGATTAGCTCTCAGATTCTGTGAATCTCTCTGAAAACCCTTGTTCTTTGGTCTGGAATTGGAAGATGGACTGATGTTAAAGTTTCTTGCTTTGAGCTGTAGTCTGAGAAATTATCATGTGGAGGAACTAGAGTCTCCTTTGGTAAAGCTCTGATCTTTATCTCTCTCTTCCGGGTTTTATTGATGCGACTCGCAGGTCGATTTCACGGGATTCACGAACAACAGGACGGACCCTCTGGAAAATGCCCGATCTCAGATGAAGCTCTTTGCCAGAAACCGAGGAGATTACGACTTTTCGTCGAACTCAGCCGCCACCCCAGAGATCGAAAACTTTCTTGTGAATGCCATCAACATGAGTTTCTTGGACAGATTGAATCTGGCGTGGAAGATAATCTTCCCGTCCCAAGCGACGAGAAGAAGCTCCAACGCAAGAATCGCCAAGCAACGCCTCAGGATGATCCTGTTCTCGGACAGGTGCGCGGTTAGCGACGAGGCCAAGAGGAAGATAGTCAACAACATCGTCCATGCCCTGTCAGATTTCGTGGAAATAGAATCGGAGGAGAAAGTTCAGCTGAATGTGTCGACGGATACCGATCTCGGGACCATTTACTCAGTGACAGTGCCCGTCAGGAGGGTGAAACCCGAGTATCAGGACTCGGACGAGGCTGGAACCATCACGAACGTGGAATACAAAGATACAGTCGATGGTTCTGTGGATGTCAGGTTCGATTTCTACATTCCAGACTGAGATTACTTCATAGCTTTTGGCCTTTCCTTTCAAAATTATCAGCTTTGGATTTGTTCTTCAGCTTCTTTTTAGTTTTTTTTTTCAAGTTCAGATCTTGAGTCGACAAGACAGATCTTAACACTCTCTGTATGTATATATGGAACTTGTCTTCTAACTTGTGTCGCTTCTTAGCCTGTGTTAGTAATATAAAAACGCACCGTTTCACACACACACATTTAGGGGTGGCCTAGGTCGGGTACCCGACTTCGATGGGTTATACATTTTAAAACCCGAATCCGAGTTTTCGAGTATTCGAATTATATTACATGCAAGACAATTCTTGGATATCCGTAAGTATCCGGAAACGATGAGTTTTAAACTCCCTATACCCCGTCGAATATTTAAACTCCCTGGAATTCCCTGGATTACCGAGTTATCGACTACATCTAAAAGTTGGAGCCCCCGTGATGATGCTAAGAAACATCAATCAAAAGGAAGGATTGTGCAATGGGACAAGACTAATAATAACTCAGTTGGAAAAAAGAGTTTTGGAGGCAGAAATAATGATTGGGCCAAACAGTGGAAATAAGGTACTTATCCCAAGAATTATTCTCTCGCCAACAGATTCAAAACATCTGTTCACACTGCGAAGAAGACAGTTTCCAATAAGACTTTGCTACGCAATGACAATAAATAAAAGCCAAGGACAAAGTTTGAAACAAGTAGTCTTATACCTCCCACGTCCAGTCTTCAGCCATGGTCAGCTATATGTCGCACTCTCCCGGGTTACTTCTGCAAAAGGATTAAAAATCCTAGATGATACGGAATACTCTGATGACAAATATGCCATCACCAACATTGTTTACCCTGAAATTTTCAACGGCTTACCAACACCATGAGGTTAGATTTAAATAAGAAGAAACTTAATACCCATCATTTTCGCACATATGTAAACAAGTACACGATAAAGTAAAATTGTGAATATGAAAGGCACCATATAGATAACTGAAAAAAAACTGGTAATGTTCTGTTCATACATCAATTAAAGTTTATCATATCGTTATTCTCACACTAATAATAATCTTTATATTTTAACAGGATCATGCCATCGCAAATTATGTGTAAGTATATTTCTACTACGTTCAAACCGATGTTTTTTCCTCATTAAAGTAATGATCACATAGTCTATATTATACATAATGTTATTATTGATTAGAATAATCCCATTGTAGGAATGTACAAATCAACTCCAATCAGTGATATCAACCCATGCAAGTTTGGAAAACTCAAGACATCACAATTATGGATGTATCATGGTCAGATTTTTAAGGACGTGGGATGAAAGGAATCCTTTCAATGGAAATGAATATCGTGGCATCGGCTTCTTATTAATTGACAAAAATGTACGTTTTCCTTACCTTTTTAAAAAAACATTATTATTATCGGTAATGTGATCTTCTCCAATAACAACATTGCAGGAGGATGTTGTTGAAGGAAAAATATTTCACGACCAGACAGACCAATTTAAACATATCATAAATGAGGAAGATATATTTGTTATCAGCCATTTCAAGCTTATACACAATAACAACAGATACAAGTTAACGGAACATAAATTCCGTATTTATTTTACGGAATATACTATTGTTAAAATGGTTGATCCCACCTCATGTGATATTATCAAAGAGAAATTCCAGATACGTTTATACACTGATTTGGTGGCATTGGCAAACAAAACGCAATATTTGCCAGGTACGTGTTATCATATAACGAACACACCATGAAAATAACTCAAAGGGTTTATAATCAAGCTATTCTCTCATGTTGCAGATATCATTGGAGTTTTGGTTGCAATTCAAGGACCAAACTTACAGATGCCATCGTCAACGCAAAAAATAATCCTCCGGTTATTATTGAAAGAGTAAGTTTCCAACATTTATTTCAAGTGCATGATAAATTGTCTTATAAATTGACTATAATTAGTTTGACATATACAACACAGCAATAACATTGTCAAGCTTTTCATATGGGATGAGCTCGCTGCACAACTACGGTCACAAATGCACAGATTGAGTATTCGAAAAAGTGTCATCGTCATTACTGGTGTAAACCCAAAGATTATCGACGGTAATTATTAAACGCTCACACAATCATAAATACTTACAGTCTAATATTTAAGTACCAAGATCATTTTTATATTAAGCTTACTAATACATTCTATATCTCAGGTATTGTAACGCTCAGCACATCAATGTCCACCAAAATTTACATGGATGAGAACCTCAACGTCATCAAAAATTTCCGCCTAAGGTAAATACACTATATCATTATTGATACAAACTATATGAATCATATTTAATGAATGATTTAATTTATTGCCTACCCACAATTTTTTCAACCGCAGCAAGCGAAGAAAAACAATGGTACCGCACACCGTCCCAACATATCATCCCCATTGAACTTATGCCTCATCTACGAAGCGATATCAATATTATATCATTGATTTAATTATGTTTTAAAACATAGCGATTTAATATTATAAGATCGAAACATCAATACTTTTTTAGTTATGATATGTTCTTTTTTTTATATCTGCCAGTTTAAATGAGTTTTATTGTGTTAGTACCTTTGCACCTGGTCTGAAAAACATATATTTTAAATGTATAATCTCAACACAAGATATATAAATAATACCCATAAGGTTATATGTATATAGCTACGTACAAAAACAAGAGTGCATATTAATGAAAGCCAACAATATAAGATGATATTAGTTTATGATATACAAAAAAAACATTTAAATTTATAAATCTAACTCAAACAAATTATTATAATATCATTTCTTTACTCAAAATATATAAATAATTTAAGTATATATATAAATAATAAACCGCGCATCGCGCGGGCCTTATCTAGTAATTTATAAAATTATTGAAAAATATTTATATCTAAAATAATTAGATTATAAAATGATAGTTTTTATATAGATAAAAACAAAAACAATTAGATAATTCATAGATACCTTTGTAATTTTTTAATTATTCAAATATATTTTAATAATTCAAATATATATAATAGTTATTTTTTACTATTTGGTACTGGAAATATCAATCCAAATCTGAATTCAAATTTCGAGTTTTAAACATTTTAAATCTCTATCTTCTCATTGCAAAACAGATATTCGACCGTCGATCATGATAAATATCCGATTTTTAGATATTTTGTTTATCATTGCATACATTTTCTCTATGAATCTTTTGATTAGTAGTGCATATTTTGGATTTTGGGTCGATATTTATCATGTTAAGTTTAAAAATAATTTATTTGATTTTATAAAAATTATATCAAATTAGAACCGAATATTAATCGATTTGGTTCGTTTTATTGTTGATTTTTTTGGGGGGATTTTGTTATATGAATATGGAATAAAAATTGAAATGTGATATTAATACACGTAAAGGTGGATATAATTTAGTTTTGGTTCCATATTTATCTAATTTGATTCTGTTTAGATACAATACCCTCTCCTCGGTTTTTCTAGAATTTGCGGAAATTATTGGATTTGAAGGAAATAGCCCAACAATTCTTTGGAATTAGGTTTATCAATGGTGAACACACTCTTTTCTGGCATGAACCATGGACGTCATTAGGGGCACTGATAAAATACATCGGTGAAACGAGGCCGAAAAATTTCCGTATTCCGAGCCTATCCATGGTCAGAAGAAGTGCAGATAGTTAACAAGTCTTCCTCACCCTTCTCTCCACCATCCCACCGCCGGCACCCACTGCAGACTATGATCAGCTTCTATGGAAATATCAAAATGATGACCACAAGCCAACCTTCCACACGATCAGAACATGGCATCAAATCCGCCAGTACGGCGACGAGGTTACCTGGTACCCCACTGGTTGGTTCCCTAAAGGCATACCTAGATATGCTTTTTTGATGTGGCAGGTGATGCTGTCCAGATTACCGACCAAAGACCGACTTCATCGGTGGAGAGTGACCTCGAAGATAACGTGTATGCTATGCGATGAGTCAGAGGAGACACACCTTCATTTGTTCTTCTTTGAATGCATGTATAGCGAACACGTATGATGACACTTTGCAGCCCTATGCAGTCAGGACCAATGCACGGATTGGGCGAGCAGTGCAATGCGAATGGATAGAAGGGACACGAAAAGAATCCGACAGATCCTCCTCCAAACTACGGTGTACGAGTTTTGGAGAGAGCAGAACAACAGGATTTTTCGAGCCAAACGGCGAACGGTAGAGTACACAAGGTGGAAGATCGATCGAACCGTTCGGAATGTACTACTATCTATCAAACGGAAGCCTCCGAACGATAAAATATCTTTGCTTGTAGATCGGTACTATTTGATGTGACAAGTTAGAAGTGAGTTCGGGTTATTTTATTTTGAAAAAGTTTTACATTTTCATATGGGTTTCACTATCTTTTGTAAAAAAAAAACAGGATTGTAATTCTTTTAGTACATAATACGCATCAACTTATAACCAATATTTTTTTTATTAGATCTTATAAAAATTATTTCGATTAAAAAAACTAAATATTATTCGATTTTGACTCCAAATTAAATTGTCGAATCCAACCGTCCACCCCAGCTTTAGAGAAAAGGAACGGACAAAAATAAAAGCAAATTAAACGCCGCACGTGTGGGACCGCGTGGTCTGCACGCAATATATCCCTTAAGGACATTCCAAGCGAATCTTGACCGTCGAAATATTCCGGTCCAACGGCCGAGATGAATTATTCGCGAGTCCGAGTGTAATTGACATTACCAGCCCCGGAGGGTCTCCTCCCTTCTATAAAAATCCGACCGCTTTCGTTTGCTTGAGAATTCTCTCTCTCCGTCTTGCCATTAAGAGAATTGAGGCCTGGTGAAATCTTCTTTTCTCCGTAGATTTCGATCGTTGTCTTCTCCATTACCGGAGATCTCTCTGAATTCTGTCGGTCATGTCGGACGAGGAGCACCACTTCGAGTCCAAAGCTGATGCCGGAGCTTCCAAAACCTACCCTCAGCAGGCTGGAACCATCCGCAAGAACGGCTATATCGTCATTAAGAATCGTCCCTGCAAGGTTCGTCCCCTAATCCCTTGATTTTTTCTAACCCTAGATTTTGATTTCTCCATGAATCTATGTGTTTTTTGTTTCTGTTTGTGTTGATTCACGCTCTGATCCCGATTTTTCTGGTTCTCGATTTTCGAATTTGCATGTGCCGGTGATTGTTTCTGGTTTCTGGAACTTTTTTATTTGAATTTGTACGATACAGTGTTCGATCTCCCGATCGATGGGATTTTGTTGCTTATCTGTCTGTTTCATGAATCGGATCTCTCTCTCTCTCTCGGGTGTGCGAGCTTCTCCTCTGTGTGTTCATCGATTCTGCTACTGTAATTCTGGGAAAAAAAAATATAGGTTGTCGATTATGGTCTTGACGTTGATGGCACGGGTAGATTCGATTGGGCTTCAGGTGATAAAAATGTTCCGGCTAGATCGAGTAATACTGAACTAAGAACTCACATGATTAGCGTGAATATGCGGTATTGTCCTTGCGAACCGATTACAGTATTTGGCTTGATTGAATTTTGGTAGGGATTGTGAACTGATTTGCTAGTGATGACAAAGTTTTTTGTTTTTGTTTTTTGTCTGAATCTCGGTTTATGTCCTTTAAATCTGTAGGTTGTGGAAGTTTCAACTTCAAAGACGGGGAAGCACGGCCATGCCAAATGCCACTTTGTCGGGATAGACATATTCACTGGCAAGAAGCTCGAGGATATTGTCCCCTCTTCTCACAATAGTGATGTTCGTCCTCTTTTATATCCCGAATCTTATCTGAAGGATTGAAGAAAAGTTTCTAATGTTCTTTGTAGTGTGATCAAATTTTTAAATTGTGTTCTGAATTCTGATTCAGCCTATTGCTTTTTCCAGGTTCCCCATGTTAACCGTACTGATTACCAGCTCATTGATATCTCCGAGGATGGCTTTGTATGATCAATCAAAACTCTCAATTGTTGTTCATACTCTTTTCTCTGTAATCCCCGACTGGAAAAACTTACAAATTTTTGTTGTGTTGATATCAGGTTAGTCTTCTGACTGATAGCGGAGACACTAAGGATGATCTCAGGCTTCCAACCGATGAGAGTCTGCTCAAACAGGTGTGTGTGCTTTTGTCTCCTTGTCTTACTTCTTGAATCCGCTTGTCACCATATCAGAAGCTAAGAATCTTTGATCATAAAACAAGGGCCATTGTCTTCTTCTTCCTGTGGAATGGGAATCTGTCACTAGATAGTGGATGGGTTTCTCGTGTGATCTATATTTATGGATTAGTGCCCTACCCTTAATGTAGATTTGTGGCTGGTTTCTAGTGTGGTCTCTATTGGTGGATTGGTGCTCTCTACCCTTCTGATTTCCTGACTATAAAATCTTACACTACAGTAGTGATCTTAGTTGGGGTGAAACTGAAATACCCATTTGGATGAATGGATTGTCAGATCAAAGACGGATTCGAGGAGGGGAAGGATCTGATCGTGTCGGTGATGTCAGCAATGGGGGAGGAGCAGATCTGCGGTCTGAAAGACATTGGTCCCAAGGCTTAGGGCTTTTCTCCCACTTTGGGATCCCCCTCTTACAAGATAGTATCAGTTTGACAAAATATGACGGGGAAGATCAACCAAAACTTGATATAATCAATGCGTGTTTCGTCGGTTTTTCGGGTTTTGTGGACAAGTCATAATATGTTAAAACAGGTTCGAACTTTCTATGCCATTCTTATGTTTGCTTTGGTTTTTGGAGTTTGAATGTCTGAAACAAGCGTTCGAATCGAATTTCGAGCAGGTAACACAAACAACTCTAAGATGACCGACCTCTCTTTGGTTGATTTGGTCGTGATGATGATGGATGGGTTTTGCCGTATTATTGGCACATTGCAATGAGCCCAATGGGCTCGTATATGGGCCCATGCCCTATATCCAATCTAATAATCTTTTTTTTTCCTTTTTCTTTCACGGTATTGCTTTTTTTTTTAAAAAAAGATTTTCTCTACCAATTTCTGAATTAAATTAAAATTCCATAAAAAATACAAAATTGACATAAATTTGCGTAGAAATGACCGCCTAATCGAATTGCGAAAATATATGAAAACAAATAAATGATTACATAGGGGGGAGAATCACATCACATGTGTAAAAGTGTTGCCAATAAATATATGAAGAAAGAGCAATATGCCACTTTTATTCTTTGACCATCGAGTGCCATTGCCCCCACGCCTTATATTATATCATCCATTCACCCATTGACCCATTTTTTTTTTGCTTCACGGATCATTTAACATGTAATTAAATTAATTAATTTATTCCTATTACCCTTTTGGGAACAACTTTACACCCAAGTAAAATATAATTAGAATTTGGATATTTTAAGTAACGTATTATGTATATTCTGTCTTGATTTTGGGAAAGTCACGGGCATGGTAATAGGCACGTGCCTAACAAAAACCCCAAACAAAAGAGAACAAGTTCGCCGGTCCCTTCTGTTCTGTCCCGTTTGACCATTTTGCCATATTCTATACGTATGTGGGTTACTATTTATGCATTTAGGTGTTAGAAGTAGCTTATAATATTTACTTTTTTTTAATAAAAAAAAATAATATTCGGTTAATTGTTTGAAATGCTTGGTTTGATATTTTTGTATCTCTGATGGTTATTTAAAATATTGTTGGTAACTTGAAAACTTTAAAAAAAACAAAAACAGAAAACTTTATGGGGGAATAAAAAACATTCAATGTGATATGAGAAAATTTATCGCATAGAAAGATAAATATTCATATTCACCTTTGACAATAGCAACAGCTTTGAATTGGCAAATCCCCTTTTACCCCTCTTTTTGTGGGGATCCATACACGCATATATGTATATATGTATGTGCACGTATATGTGTGAATGTATTTGTCTGAGATGTAAGTCCATGGTCCTTTTTGTTCTTGCCTTACATTGAAAGCAATGCTACATTTTATTAGAAAGAAAAAAAAAGGAGACATTTAATTAAAAGTTGACATGTGGAAAATCTGGCATTTGGGTTTTGTTGCTGCATCGTTAGACCACCTAATCACCATTCCAATTTAGTCTCTAATGAGGTTTTGTGTTGATATAAATTGTGCCACTAACAATGTGATCCCATGTATAATATATGGTATTATATATATATTATTTGTCCAATGGATCAGAATATATTTATTCACAATAAATTACATAACTTTTGTTTTTTTTTCTCTTACCACTTCCTTATGTGGTTTCAATACATTCTAAACGTAGAGAGATTGACAAGTGACCAAATGGGAATATGATGAAATATGAAAAAACTCAAAAGGTGAAAAAGAACAAAGAAATGGTTTTTATCACCAAAAAAAAAAGAAATGGCAATTAAAATTTTAAAGAATCCTTGGTAGGGAGAGAGAGAGAGAGAGAGAGAGAGAGAGAGAGGGAGAGTTGGTGATGGCAATTTAACAAAGGAGGAAGCAAACAAAGCGTTACTGGATTTGCCAGCAACTGGACTGTGACGCATGATTTGGCCTGAGTAAAAAAAAAAAGTTCACTGCTTTGCCTTTGCTAATTATAATAACCTCTCGCTCTCTCATCCATGGTGGATTCTTAGATCTGTTCACCAATGCAAAAAAAGCTTTGCCCAGAAGAAACAAAGAGAAACCCCAAAACCCAGAATTGGTTTTTCCTTTTGTTTTTCTCAGTTTTCATCTTTGGTGTTATTAATCTCTTTCCCGAGTGGTCAAATGTCTTCCTCTTCACTCTTCTGCTGCTGAGTCCGTGAGAGTAAATGTTGGATTTCTGGGGAATATGAGGGAAAAGGCGGAACCTTTCTTCATTTCTTGACTTGGGTTTCTTCCATTCTTCTTCTACGTTTTAGGATTTTTACCAGAAAATGAGGAAACATGGATGGCAGCTTCCTTATCACCCGCTTCAGGTACACCCTTTTCCCGGAAAATTCTCATCACCTCTCACCCATCTCTTTTAGATTCCTTCCGAAGTGATCTTCATTGTGAAGTAATTGTAAAATTTCCGATCTTTCTTTTTTGTTTCCATGGCAAAGGTGGTGGCTGCTGCTGTGTTCTTGGCTCTAGGGTTTGCCTTCTATGTGTTCTTTGCACCCTTTGTTGGGAAGAAGATGTATCAGTACATCGCTATGGGCATTTACACTCCTCTGGTACACTGTTTCTTATATATATATAGCTTTATGAGTTTTATGCCTAAGATCTGCCTTCTTCTTTGCCTGTGGATTTCTATCCCAGAAACCTTTTGAAGCTTGGCCTCTTCATGTTTTTCTTTCCTAGCTTTATGGCCTTTCTCTTTTTGGGTCACTGCAATACATTTTCCTTAGTTCTATGATCTGATTTGTTGGAATAAAAAAACATGTTAATCAAATAAGTGGTGAAGTTAGCTTTGTCTCTAGAACTTTATGGATTCCAAGCCATTTGTTGCAAATAATTTGAGCATTGTTCACATAAAGGAATGTGCTTTCTTTTCATGAATTGATCAGTTGTTTCGGATTATTTCTCGAATTATAGAATGATGTGGACTCTATGGGGGTAATGTTTTGAAAAATCTGATGATCTACACCGTACATTTTGTATAATATGATCAAATGCTTATTGTTTTGATTGATATCTCTTATTGGACCATCCTCTTTTGTTCTAGATCGCATGTGTCTTTAGCCTATATATATGGTGTGCGGCTGCGGATCCCGCTGACCCGGGAGTTTTCCTGTCAAAGAAGTACCTAAAAGTTCTCGAAAACGGGAAGTTTCCTCGGGCAAAGGAGATGAAAGATGGCTATGGATCAACTTCATCCCGAATGCACAACGGAGGTACAGCTATAGGTGGCGGGAAATCTCTCGAAAACGCAATGTCCCTTCCAGACACGTCTGTTCAGGACATGGAACATGAACCCGGAAAGAAGTTGAAATCCTCAGAGAATTTGTCTCCCCTGTCCCTGCTTTGCTCTCCTTGTGCAATTCTCTGCCATTGCTGCAGTAGAAAGGATGAATCTTCCGAGCAGCAGATGAGTGAGGATGGAATGTTTTATTGCAGTTTGTGCGAGGTTGAGGTGAGTGGAAGCATTTGAATTCACAGTTCAATCTCACGAAACCTTAAAAGTTCCGACCAAATTCTCTGGCTATATATTGATCTATTATTGGATTCTTCATGGCACTAATACTCGTCTGAATAAATATATGGTCTGTATACCGTTCTTGTAGGTCTTCAAATATAGCAAACATTGCAGAGTTTGTGACAAGTGCGTGGACCGTTTCGATCATCACTGCCGGGTAAAACAGGATCTGCCTGCAGGTTTCTGATTCTCTAAGAACTGTTGTCTCTGCTTGAAAGCCCCTCTCATATGCTTTTTTGTTTCTCCCTGAACTTGTTTCAGTGGCTAAACAATTGTATCGGGAAGAGGAATTATCGACAATTCTTCACTCTTATGGTTTCCGCTATCCTCTTGGTAAGCATTCGGAGCTTCATGAACAATTTTCCATTGCATGATACAACACTGTATATGCAGTGTAAACGTATAGGAAGCATTAGATTAGTAAATTTTTCAGTTTAGGCACACTACTGATGGGTAGATACATTGGCATTTGAGATTGCAGCTTATTATGCAATGGTCAACCGGGATTCTCGTGCTCGTCTTATGTTTTCTCCAAAGGAAGCAATACTCTGCAGATATTTCCTTGAAGTTGGGCAGCAGCTTCTCCCTTGCCCCATTTGTCATCGTCGTCGTAAGTTTTCTAAGACAAAAAAATAAATGAACTTAGCTTTTGTCTCCTTAGCATGTGGATATGAATAACAAAGACTTATATCTTGTTTCTCTTGCAGGCAGTTTGTAGTATACTAGCTATGCTGGCTACATTACCGCTTGCCCAGCTTTTCTTCTTTCACATTCTCCTCATAAAGAAGGTTTTTTTTTTGTTTTGTTTCTGCAATGCTCAAAGAACCTGCAAGCTCTATTCTTAACTGTGTGAGGATGATATATATATTTTTTACCGAGCGGTTTTTGTGGACAGGGAATTAGTACATATGATTACATAGTTGCACTAAGGGAACAAGAGCAAGAGCAGGAAGGTGGTGGAGGACAACAGAGTCCTCAAATGTCGATGGTCAGCTCGCTCACTGGTCTAAGCAGTGCAAGCTCCTTTAATACGTTCCACCGAGCTGCCTGGTGCACTCCCCCTCGGTTATTTCTCGAAGATCAGGTTACTAATGTTGACCCTTTTGCTTCATTCCTCGAATTTTTAAGGAATTCATTTCTTCCGTCTCGAAAGAACCCAGGAAAAGGCCGAACCATTTGATCGGTCATAAGAATCTTGGTATACTCTGGTGTGCGAAACTTCCATGGCTGCATAAAAGTTGACATTTTTTCGATTTTTTTTTTCAGTTTGATGTAGTTCCTCCTGAGAACGCGTCTGTAAGTTCATACGGGAAGAAAATGGCGAGGGAAGAACCTGTGAAGAAGAAGGATATGACAGTGAAGATCAGTCCATGGACTCTGGCTCGGCTCAATGCAGAAGAGGTTTCGAAAGCAGCAGCAGAGGCACGAAAGAAATCCAAAATACTTCAGCCCGTGATGAGACGGGAAAACCCATTTGGCTTGGAAGCAAGCAGCAGTTTTGGCAGCAGTGGTCGGAGGATGTTCCCGAAATTTGATGGTAACAACGGTAAGAGAAGAGCATCTAAACGTGTACGCTTATCAGCTGAATTGCCCATTGAGCCGATGATGAGTAATATCCAAGCAAAAGCTACGGAGACATCAACTAGTTCAGCCTTGGCACCACTTCAGCTTGAAGCAAGAAGTGCCTTTCAGACAAGCCGGGCAATGTCGAGCTCTGGTGTTATTGTCGCTTCTTCTTCGCCAGAGAGCAGCTTAGACTCACCTGACATTCACCCATTTAGGGTTTCCTCTTCAGTCGAAGATTCAACCCATCTCACTGGATTATCATCAACTCTTGCTCTGATGGGTCAACAGAGGGGACAGATGACGATGACGATGATGCCATTGTCAAGGTCTACAAGCGATGGCTATGAAGCTTCTGGTGGGGAGGACAGTGATCAGGTTCCTTCTAAAAGCATCCATAGATTACGATGAAGGATATATAATCGTAGTTTACGGCTGAAAATTTGAAAATCCTTGAGCATTCTTTCGTTCATTGCCGGTGCGATCAAGACAGTGAAGCACTTCGCCATTTCTAAGGCAGAATTGGATTCGTCTTCGGGTGTTCTGAAGATTTACAGTACCAGGAGAGATGGGACGGCAATTAGCACCGGGAAAGGAAGAAGGCGTTTGTGGAAATTGCGTTGCTTGATTTGATTTGATGAACATAGGATTTGCGTTGCTTGAAACTACTTCCTTCTTTGCTTTTTGTCCTTTGCTAAAACTGTCTGTCTAAAAGCTTCATTTCTCGTGAAAATGGCGAAATACAATTCATGGGTTGTTTTCTGGTGATCGTTTGCGCTTTTGTCCAATTTATTTCTCGTATATTGAAGTTTCCGGGACGAATCATGGCGAAAATCAGCGATCCGTGGGGACCCATTTGGAGGAATTCGAGATTGAACCATCCAACCACCAGCAGTTCCATCCAATGAATGCGCTCGAGATTCTGAGGGAAACTGTACGGATTCTCCGGTACAATCTCGGCGCTTTCATGTTGACTGCTGCTGTCCTGATCTGTCCTGTTTCTGCTGTTCTCTTACCAAACCTGCTAGTTGACGAATCATTAGTCTTTTGGGAACAACTTTACACCCAAGTAAAATATAATTAGAATTTGGATGTTTTAAGTAACGGATTATGTATATTCTGTCTTGATTTTGGGAAAGTCACGGGCATGGTAATAGGCACGTGCCTAACAAAAACCCCAAACAAAAGAGAACAAGTTCGCCGGTCCCTTCTGTTCTGTCCCATTTGACCACTTTGCCATATTCTATACGTATGTGGGTTACTATTTTATGCATTTAGGTGTTAGAAGTCTTATAATATTTACTTTTTTTTAATAAAAAAATAATATTCGGTTAATTGTTTGAAATGCTTGGTTTGATATTTTTGTATCTCGACAATTTAAAAAAAATATTGCATTTGAAAATGTTCATATACTTTAATTTTATGTTTTTTAATTGCCGGTTTCTCTATTAAAACTCAAATTAAGAACCGAATCCATTAATTATCGACATTAGTTTGGATTTTGATTTAGGTATTTATTTAAAAACATTAATGTTGATCAACGCGGCGTAGGAGTTGTTAGTAGCCATTTATTTTAATGTTTCTGTTCTTTTCCGTATTAAAAAAAAAGCGTGGCTATTTAATTATTCACTAGAAGTATATTCCTACGTTTTTTTTTTCTAATTTCCAATAAGAATTTGTGTTTTTATTGTTTTTTTCAATAAGTTATTTATTGTGGAAGTTTTAAAGAAAAATAAAATAATTTCCATTGAGAAGGGGAAGAAACAGTTCTTCGAAGGGGCAGAGAGAGATGGAGACTCCATAAAATTTAATGCGTACTATTTAATCTCTTTATTTTTTGAATAGTTCGATCTATAAAGTGCGAAATAAATAAATAAATAAAATTTACATACACAATTTAAAGTTTTATTGTAAATATATCTGGAGCTTTTGATTGATGATTGATTAGCGGCGTAAGTTGGGTTGAATTTATTAAAAAAAAAACAACTTAGATGGTTATTTAAAATATTGTTGCTAACTTGAAAACTTTAAAAAAAAAATATTAGTATACTCAAATTTTTAACATTTATTAACTTAACGAATGAAACTCTTTATATTCGAATATCCAAATAATTATCATTATAAACGTAACTATCAAAAACTCTATAAATTTCACCAACCATCTTACGTAAATGTGTTAGAACAAATTTGGATATGCATGTAACTATCATTTCATTGTTGAATTATATTAAAAAAATGTGTTAGAACAAATTTGGATCTGCATGTGGAATGTAAGCACATGTACACGTATATACACACATATATATATAAAGATTTGGACATGCAAAAATTGGCTTTTGATTCAATTGGCCTTTTTTTTTCGAAGAGGGAGACATAATAATATGTTGAAAATAAACCCTACCAATGATAATGGCGTTTTACCATATAAAAAAAAGTCCAACTTCTGACAAGAAAATGCCAAAAACATTCCAGCTTCCGAAACTTTGAACTACGAACCAAATTCCAACATTAATTTTATTTTTTAAACCCTAATTTACAAAAATAAATAAATGGTTCCCCGATGGTCCCTTTATCGCTTCCATGTTACGTCACTCTCCATTTCGAATATTATAAAATAAATCATTTAAATAATATTCTCCATTTCTAATTTTCTAGGTGCAGCTTATAATTTTCTCTCTCTTTTTTTTTTCCCATGAAATTTTCAACCAAGTTTTTTTTTTCTAATTTACACACTACCGTGAAATGCGTTGATATTGTTTCTTTTTCTTTTTTTGTACTTAATGTTATAAATATAAAGGTTTTTAAAATGTCATGAGCTATTATGAATGTCCACCACGTGAACCATGCTACGAAAAAACCAAAATAGCTTAATTGTTAGTGTTATTTAAATTTAAATTAGCAATTAAGTCAAATCAAAGTCACCTAATTAATGCCATGCATCTTTTATATATATATATATATATTGAGCATTCGTTCATTGGTTAGCGTAACTAACCAGAAATCGTCTTTATATGATATTTATATATAAATCTAAACTATGTGATATATCATTTCTACGTTATTACCTAAAACCTCTATTCATCAACTTATATTTAAGATCTTTCCAAAAGACTTTGCAGATAAAGAAATAATGAATTAATTTTAGCACGGATACGAGGTTAATGATTTAAAACGACAATCGCCAAAAAAAATAATGAATTTTCAAAAAAAGTTTTATATAAAATCATCAATTTTATAATTTTTTTTATATAAAATCATGGTTTTTTAATTTTATTATACTCTTACGTTTTTATTAACTTTATATATTTTGTAATTTTTATATAAAATCATAAACTCTATAAATCTTTTTATAAATATAAAAAGATTTATAGAGTTTATTAAAAAAGAAAGAAAAAGAAATGACAATTAAATTTTTAAACTAATCCTGAATTGTTGGTATACATGTTTCAAGATCTTTGAATCTCGATTTGAATCCTATCCTCAAAATGAAATTATCCTCCACACCAATCTTTTATTATTTGGTATGCTAATTTAGAGACAAACGAAAATTAGTACGAATATACAAGATTTAAAAATACCGTTTTTAAAGTTAAACGGCGTTTCAAACCCGTCATCGTATAACAAAAAAGGTTTTAAGCTAAGAAATGATGGGCAATGGTACGAAGTCCGGTCAGGCCCAGCTTGAAAAAATAGTAGGTTTCGGATCGAAGTTTTATTGCTCGAAAAAAATCGGATTTTTGGACCGGACTCAAATCGAGTTTCGGATTCCAGTCGGACCGATTCAAAAGCCAGAAAATAAAAAAAGGAAAAAAATATTTATAAAGGAAGGTCTATAGGTCGGTCTAGCCCAACTCGATCCGACTCGAATCCGGAATACATAGGATAGAACTTCGGATTTAATTATATAGGTCCGAAAAAAATCGGGTCAATCCGAGACTGAATCGAAATTTTCAGATTGAATACGAGTTCGTATCAGATCGGAGCGGTCCGACCCCATTGACACCTAAGAGTAATGGTATTAAAAAAAGGTAAGAGATAAAGAAAGAGAGAAAGAAAGAAAGAGAGAGTTGGTGATGACAATTTAACAAAGGAGGAAGCAAACAAAGTGTGACTAGGGGTGTCAAACGAGCCAGCTCGAATCGTTTTGGGTTCAGTTCGTTAGACTCGTTTTCTAACGAGACAGAAAAACCTCGGCTCAGATCGTTCGCCAGTTTTCCGATCTGAACGAGCCTAACGAGGGATATATAATATTTTTTATTTATATTTATTTTAAATATAATTATAAATTTAAATAAATATATAAAAATTTAATAAAACACCAATATCATTTAAAATTTTCAATTATCATCATTATAATAATTAGTATATTTATAATATCATATAAATGATATAAAAAAAATTAATATAAAATTACATTAGAGTTTTTTTATATAAATCTAATTTATTTTAAAAAAAAATACCAACTCGTTGAGCGGTTCGCCAAGCTCGTCGTTTTTTAACGAGCTGAAAAAATTATTAGAGCTCAAATCGCTTGTTTTGGCGAACCACGAGCCAACTCGCAAGCCTGTCTCTTTTGACACCCCTTAGTCTTAGTCTGTGACGCATGATCTGGCCTGAGTAAAAAAAAAAAGTTCACTGCTTTGCCTTTGCTAATTATAACCTCTCGCTCTCTCATCCATGGTGGATTCTTAGATCTGTTCACCAATGCAAAAAAAGCTTTGCCCAGAAGAAACAAAGAGAAACCCCAAAACCCAGAATTGGTTTTTCCTTTTGTTTTTCTCAGTTTTCATCTTTGGTGTTATTAATCTCTTTCCCGAGTGGTCAAATGTCTTCCTCTTCACTCTTCTGCTGCTGAGTCCGTGAGAGTAAATGTTGGATTTCTGGGGAATATGAGGGAAAAGGCGGAACCTTTCTTCATTTCTTGACTTGGGTTTCTTCCATTCTTCTTCTGGGTTTGAGGATTTTTACCAGAAAATGAGGAAACATGGATGCCAGCTTCCTTATCACCCGCTTCAGGTACACCCTTTTCCCGGAAAATTCTCATCACCTCTCACCCATCTCTTTTAGATTCCTTCCGAAGTGATCTTCATTGTGAAGTAATTGTAAAATTTCCGATCTTTCTTTTTTGTTTCCATGGCAAAGGTGGTGGCTGCTGCTGTGTTCTTGGCTCTAGGGTTTGCCTTCTATGTGTTCTTTGCACCCTTTGTTGGGAAGAAGATGTATCAGTACATCGCTATGGGCATTTACACTCCTCTGGTACACTGTTTCTTATATATATATAGCTTTATGAGTTTTATGCCTAAGATCTGCCTTCTTCTTTGCCTGTGGATTTCTATCCCAGAAACCTTTTGAAGCTTGGCCTCTTCATGTTTTTCTTTCCTAGCTTTATGGCCTTTCTCTTTTTGGGTCACTGCAATACATTTTCCTTAGTTCTATGATCTGATTTGTTGGAATAAAAAAACATGTTAATCAAATAAGTGGTGAAGTTAGCTTTGTCTCTAGAACTTTATGGATTCCAAGCCATTTGTTGCAAATAATTTGAGCATTGTTCACATAAAGGAATGTGCTTTCTTTTCATGAATTGATCAGTTGTTTCGGATTATTTCTCGAATTATAGAATGATGTGGACTCTATGGGGGTAATGTTTTGAAAAATCTGATGATCTACACCGTACATTTTGTATAATATGATCAAATGCTTATTGTTTTGATTGATATCTCTTATTGGACCATCCTCTTTTGTTCTAGATCGCATGTGTCTTTAGCCTATATATATGGTGTGCGGCTGCGGATCCCGCTGACCCGGGAGTTTTCCTGTCAAAGAAGTACCTAAAAGTTCTCGAAAACGGGAAGTTTCCTCGGGCAAAGGAGATGAAAAATGGCTATGGATCAACTTCATCCCGAATGCACAACGGAGGTACAGCTATAGGTGGCGGGAAATCTCTCGAAAACACAATGTCCCTTCCAGATACGTCTGTTCAGGACATGGAACATGAACCCGGAAAGAAGTTGAAATCCTCAGAGAATTTGTCTCCCCTGTCCCTGCTTTGCTCTCCTTGTGCAATTCTCTGCCATTGCTGCAGTAGAAAGGATGAATCTTCCGAGCAGCAGACGAGTGAGGATGGAATGTTTTATTGCAGTTTGTGCGAGGTTGAGGTGAGTGGAAGCATTTGAATTCACAGTTCAATCTCACGAAAGCTCAAAAGTTCTGACCAAATTCTCTGGCTATATATTGATCTATTATTGGATTCTTCATGGCACTAATACTCGTCTGAATAAATATATGGTCTGTATACTGTTCTTGTAGGTCTTCAAATATAGCAAGCATTGCAGAGTTTGTGACAAGTGCGTGGACCGTTTCGATCATCACTGCCGGGTAAAACAGGATCTGCCTGCAGATTTCTGATTCACTAAGACCTGTTGTCTCTGCTTGAAAGCCCCTCTCATATGCTTTTTTGTTTCTCCCTGAACTTGTTTCAGTGGCTAAACAATTGTATCGGGAAGAGGAATTATCGACAATTCTTCACTCTTTTGGTTTCCGCTATCCTCTTGGTAAGCATTCAGAGCTTCATGAACAATTTTCCATTGCATGATACAACACTGCATATGCAGTGTAAACATAATATAGGAAGCATTAGATTAGTAAATTTTTCAGTTTAGGCATACCACTGACGGGTAGATACATTGTTTTGTCCTCCTTGGCATTTGAGATTGCAGCTTATTATGCAATGGTCAACGGGGATTCTCGTGCTCGTCTTATGTTTTCTCCAAAGGAAGCAATACTCTGCAGATATTTCCTTGAAGTTGGGCAGCAGCTTCTCCCTCGCCCCGTTTGTTATCGTCGTCGTATGTTTTCTAAGACAAAAAAAGAAAAGAAAAGAACTCAGCTTTTGTCTCCTCACTCCTCAGCATGTGAATATGAATAACAAACTCAGATATCTTGTTTCTCTTGCAGGCAGTTTGTAGTATACTAGCTATGCTGGCTACATTACCACTTGCCCAGCTTTTCTTCTTTCACATTCTCCTCATAAAGAAGGTTTTTTGTTTTTGTTTCTGCAATGCTCGAAGAACCTGCAAGCTGTATTCTCAATTGTGTGACGATGATGTATATGTTTTTTACGGGTGGGCGTTTTTTTTTGTTGACAGGGAATTAGTACATATGATTACATAGTTGCACTAAGGGAGCAAGAGCAAGAGCAGGAAGGTGGTGGAGGACAACAGAGTCCTCAAATGTCGATGGTCAGCTCGCTCACTGGTCTAAGCAGTGCAAGCTCCTTTAATACCTTCCACCGAGCTGCCTGGTGCACTCCTCCTCGGTTATTTCTCGAAGATCAGGTTACTAATGTTGACCCTTTTGCTTCATTCCTCGAATTTTTAAGGAATTCATTTCTTCCATCTCGAAAGAAACCAGAAAAAGGCCGAACCATTTGATCGGTTGACATTTTTTCGATTTTTTTTTTCAGTTTGATGTAGTTCCTCCTGAAAACGCGTCTGTAAGTTCATACGGGAAGAAAATGGCGAGGAAAGAACCTGTGAAGAAGAAGGATATGACAGTGAAGATCAGTCCATGGACTCTGGCTCGGCTCAATGCAGAAGAGGTTTCGAAAGCAGCAGCAGAGGCACGAAAGAAATCCAAAATACTTCAGCCCATGATGAGACGGGAAAACCCATTTGGCTTGGAAGCAAGCAGCAGTTTTGGCAGCAGTGGTCGGAGGATATTCCCGAAATTTGATGGTAACAACGGTAAGAGAAGAGCATCTAAACGTGTACGCTTACCAGCTGAATTGCCCATTGAGCCGATGATGAGTAATATCCAAGCAAAAGCTATGGAGACATCAACTAGTTCAGCCTTGGCACCACTTCAGCTTGAAGCAAGAAGTGCCTTTCAGACAAGCCGGGCAATGTCGAGCTCTGGTGTTATTGTCGCTTCTTCGCCTGAGAGCAGCTTAGACTCACCTGACATTCACCCATTTAGGGTTTCCTCTTCAGTCGAAGATTCAACCCATCTCACTGGATTATCATCAACTCTTGCTCTGATGGGTCAACAGATGGGACAGATGACGATGACGATGATGCCATTGTCAAGGTCTACAAGCGATGGCTATGAAGCTTCTGGTGGGGAGGACAGTGATCAGGTTCCTTCTAGAAGCATCCATAGATTACGATGAAGGATATATGATCGTAGTTTACGGCTGAAAATTTTAAAATCCTTGAGCATTATTTCGTTCATTGCCAGTGCAATCTGACGTATTGATCAAGACAGTGAAGCACTTTGCCATTTCTAAACCAGAATTGGATTCGTCTTCGGGTGTTCTGAAGATTTACAGTACCAGGAGAGATGGGACGGCAATTAGCACCGGGAAAGGAAGAAGGCGTTTGTGGAAATTGCGTTGCTTGATTTGATTTGATGAACATAGGATTTGAACAAGAACAAAACTACCTTCTTTGCTTTTTGTCTTTTGCTAAAGCTGTCTGTCTAAAAGCTTCATTTCTCGTGAAAATGGTGCTTTGCTCTTCTGTCCATTTTATTTCTTGTATTCCGACAATTGAATTCCGCAGTTTGACATAAGGAAAAGGATCAAGTATTCATTTAGTGAAATCCAATTTAAGCAAAGCTATAAATCTTTTATATTCACTTACCGTGCGTTAAGAGAGAACATCATTTCCGAGATCCCATCCAAGATTCTCCTTGTTGGATCCGAATTTAACGCTTTCGGACAAGACCCTTTCATTTCTCTCGCTTTCCCAGTCGGCCCCTTTCACTTTTCCAAGCTCCCTTGCGTGAATTTGGTTTCTTTTGCTCTCGGACGCTTTCCTTGCTTTGAACAGTGCGAAGATCCAATTCCGTCGTTCCAGATTCGGTTTTCTGGGTTCTGAAGGTAATCCGCCAATCTGGGTTAGCTAAAAGATCTTTGATTTGCGTCAATATCATCCCCATTGTTTGCGGAATCCGGGTTTTATGGCCGCATAATCCTGGGTTCAGCTGAAGCCACTCCGGTCGGAATGGAGATTGAAGTTTCCGGGACGAATCATGGCGAAAATCAGCGATCCGTGGGGACCCATTTGGAGGAATTCGAGATTGAACCATCCAACCACCAGCAGTTCCATCCAATGAATGCGCTCGAGATTCTGAGGGAAACTGTACGGATTCTCCGGTACAATCTCGGCGCTTTCATGTTGACTGCTGCTGTCCTGATCTGTCCTGTTTCTGCTGTTCTCTTACCAAACCTGCTAGTTGATGAATCATTAGTTGAGAAACTCACGGTCAGGTTGCTCATAGTTACAGAGTCCAGTGGCCTTCCTCTTAAGCCCTTTGTGAAACACTCGTGCCGGAAATTCGCTGAAACCGCTGTTTCATCTGCAATGTGTTTTCCATTGTCCGTAACATTGTCTCTCCTGTCAAGGGCAGCCATTGTTTACTCAGTGGATTGCACTTATTCCAGGACAAATGCCGATGTAAGCAAGTTCATTGTCACAGTCCAGAGGCTTTGGAAACAGCTTGTTGTTACCTACTTGTGGATATGTTTGGTTATTGTCGGTTGCCTCACATCATTCTTCGTCATTCTTATCGCAATCTGTAGCTCCTTTTCTGTTCTCGGACTCTCTCCCGATCTCCATACCTATGGAGCTATCGTAGTTGGAATGGTGTTTTCTGTTGTTTTTGCAAATGCCATTATAATCTGCAACACAGCAATTGTGGTATGCATACTCGAAGATTTGTCAGGGCATCGAGCTTTGGTCCGCGCCAGCGATCTGATCAAGGGGCAGACTCAGGTGGGTTTGTTGATATTTCTCGGATCAACAATAGGTTTGGCATTTGTGGAGGGATTGTTCGAGCATAGAGTGAAGAACTTGAGTTATGGAGACGGGTCTTCGAGGATATGGGAAGGGCCCCTTCTGGTTGTGATGTATTCGTTTGTTGTCCTTGTCGATTCGATGATGAGTGCAGTGTTCTATTTCAGCTGCCGGTTTTACAGATCGGAAGGATGTCGGATACTGAGAGAGTTACCGGTTCTTTGGGAAAGAACAGTCATTCCTTGTTGTAGTGTCTTTTCCACGTAAATTACATGTAGTTATTAGTGTGTGTTTTTTGGTTGATGTATTCATATTTACATGGTTTCAAGATCACTGTGAGTTCATGTCTTGGTTATTTGAATCTTTGTTACTTCCTACTTGCTATTGCTTTCTGAGCTCTTTGTACCATAGA
This sequence comes from Tarenaya hassleriana, assembly GCF_000463585.1. Taxonomy (NCBI): domain Eukaryota; kingdom Viridiplantae; phylum Streptophyta; class Magnoliopsida; order Brassicales; family Cleomaceae; genus Tarenaya; species Tarenaya hassleriana. The sequence goes on from NW_010966617.1 coordinate 712,039, forward strand.
ATTCAGGGACTAAATTTATCGTCTAGGAAGTGTCGGGATGGTGAATGCAAGATTTAGAAAATATCGCGGCTTTTCTTTAATTAATAATAGTTTGAGGCCGACACGTGTAAAGATCGGATCCGGTTCATCTCGGTCGTAAGGCTAAACAGAAAAAGCCCATAAAAAGCCCAATCATATCACCGCCTCTGCCGTTTCGGCGGTTCATCAAGAAATTCGAATCGCTCATGGAGAAAGTTCTCTCCGCCGGATCGGGAGTTCGCCAGAGATCGGTCGGATACGCCGGCGGATAAGCGGCGGAATGAGGCTGAAGATCAAGCCGAGACCGATCGTCAATCCCGTATTCAGGTGATTCTGCGTTACCGCATCTTTCGTTTCTCTCTCGTGTTTCGTTAGTTTCTATGTTTTGATCGGTTGAATTTCTTATTCTGTTTTTTTTTCCTGGAATTGGATCGTGTTCTAGTCTTGATTTGTTCCTACGCTTGGGTTTCGGTGTTGTTGTCGCCGGTGTTGGCGAAGAACCATCCTATATCTATGTTTTCACGAATGTCGAATGCTCAAATTCCAGGATGTGTTCGGTTCTGAGGATGAAGCAGAGTGATGTCCTCCATTACTGCTGATCTCATACATTTGCCTGGTGCTGTGAAGGAAGATCTCGAAGATAATCAGAGCTTTTTGTCAGAATGAATTTTTACGCCGTGCTGCAAAGAAGAGGAGGTAGTCAGTGTTTTCCTGAAAATGAGTGAAACAAAACTGAAAGGTACATGTATTTCATGTTTTGTGAGATCACAATTAGTTGTATCATAAGAACATGATGGAAATTGGAATACCTAACCTAGGATTATTAGCGTTTAGAGGACTTGTTTATAACTTGTGGTAGGCGTATGAGTTTATTTCATTTCAGTATTTTATGAAAGTTCTCTTATATGCTAATCAACAATCGTGACAATGACGATTGCCATTTTTCGGCAGTGTGCTGTGTTGGGAAGGAGAAGAGCGTGCCGGGAAGACGTTGAAGCTTTTACACTTCAGGTCAGCCCTGTAGGCTGTAGTATTATTTAACTGTTTTCCTGTCTATTTCATATAAGCGGGAAAGGTAGATGGATTTTGCTTCAAGAGTCTGTACAATGGATTTTGGTTGGTAGGTTGTTCTTTTCGAATTCGAAATGAATGGAGAAAAAGAATTCATGTAGACAACCTCAAATAAACTTGGGATTAAGGTGGTGGTGTTGTTGTAGGTTGTTCTTAAGCCGGCCCTAGATCAGCGTGCATGCTCGGATAATCTTGCTAACTGAGAACATGTTAGGGTGTGGTAAGTGTTTTGGCAGTAATCATTTTCCCAGCGATGTCTTCATCGGGTGATGATAAGAAACAGGTAATATAGCATGTTTCAGATTAGTAGATTATATTCCTCTGCTGGCACTGCCTGTTCTGATACGTACTCATCCTCATTTTGTCACCTTTTGTTGACAATGAATCAGAGGAATGTCCCCCGCTAAGGATGATCTTGAAGAAGGGGTCTTGTATGTTGTGCAGTTTTTTGGATGGTAAGGAGTTTTATTTAAGAGAATGATAAAAGCTTTGCGGGCTTATTTTCCGTTTCGTGGGTCAGTTTTCAGAGTAGTCTGAATGCGGAAAACTATAATGATCTGAAAAATGGAACTAAAAATAGAGTGCAGCTATCGGGAAGCTAAATGAAGGTAACAATCTGGTTGTACTTTCTTTGACGCACTTGTTTTAGTTTTGGGTGTTAGAGAGAATACTAGTTAGGAAGAATGGAAGGGGACCGGATTAAAAGTTTCAAAATGAGTTTAGCTCGCGAGTTGATTCATTATCGACTCGTTTTTTCGTTGAGTCGGTATTTTTAAAACTTGTTTGTAAACGAGTCTAACAAACCACCTCGTCAGAGTCGGGAGCTCTAGCTAGCCAGATCGACGAGTCATGTGCTATGTGCTATGCGAGCTTATGAGTTTTTTTTTTTTTTAATTATAATTTTTATATATTTTATAAAAAAAATGTAATACTTAATTAGTTCGTAAAGTAGACGAGTCGAGTTGAACCAGAGCTTTTTTTTTGTTCTTGTGAAATCGAATTTAACGAGTTGAGTGCAAAATGAACAAGTTCATTTCGATCCGGTCTGAGTTGATTTGAGTTGGTTTGTTTGACAACCCTAGGTCGAAAAGGTTGATTATTTTGAGTAAGTGAATTCCATGTGATTGTCGTGACATGTGAAATCAACGTTTACATGTAGGGATTGGATATTATTGGATAGATTTATCACGTATTTTAAAGATATTTGAATTTATTTTGGATATAAATGTTTTAAATTGGTTTGAAATGATTTTGAATATATATATATATATCGTTAAAAATGATTGAAAATAATTAAAAATATTTGGGTTCGTTTATTTGCATATTATCTCCCCGAGTGAGTTTGGATATTCGATTTGATAGAAGTAATACAATATATAATCCGAAATATTTGGATCGGGTAATCGGTATCCGAGTCTCTGCCACCATATACTTTATTCCCCGGCCAACGGATTTTAATCGGCCGTACTGAATTTGCTTGAGGCCCAATTCGAACGAAAACGAACCATGCTATGATGAATTGGGCCACCGTCGTAAGTTGCCGATAAAAGGACCCACAACTGGTTTTAAAATACTACTGCAAATGGGCTGAAATAGAGTTTAGTCGAAACAATGGGCCTGCATTGGGTCCATTTAAGCCACCATGAGACGCAATTTGGGCTGAACTCAGCCTGTATATGTTAGTGGGGCCTCATTGGGCTTATTTTGTGCCATAAATATTTTTATTCGATAAATGGGCCATAACCTTGGTAGAGATGTGCCGTGTTTTGAGCCCGACTGGACTATGACTTGATTCATTTCTGGGCAAATTGGCTTTTCAGCTTTTCCTAAATTAAAATCGGGATTTATGTCGTCGTCTGTTAATTCTTTCACCTTATTGTAAATTCATTTACAAACAGAAATAACTAACTTAATCCTAAATAAAATATTACTGCAATTAAGAAAATAGTTAGTTAAAAAAAATATACTACAGATGTGGAAACAAAAAATAAAATAATTTATGTTGGCCGAAAAAAGCGTTCACAGAGGCCTTTCTTTTCTCCACGCGCCATCTTAGCTCAATATTCAAGATTCCGCTGTTTTCCCTGGGTTATAACCTAGGGAAATCAAGCGCGTTATGCAAACGCGCTATATGTGCGCGTATGAATTGTTTACGTACTTATTTGGGGCATGTTCGATGGATTGAGGCCTATGGATCGCAATTAATGAGCCGTTATGCTTTGGGCCTATGAATTTGAGAAAGGCCCATTTTATTTTCAGCAAACCGTGAAGATTATTCCGCGTCCACGTAAAATGTATGATAAATATTTTTTTCTCCTCTTATCCTTTCGATTAAGCGACATAATTCAACTATTCAAAAACAATTTTTTTTTATCATTTTTCGTCGGAACATATATATATATATATATATATATATATATATATTGCAGTCGTTGAATTTAGTTTAGTGTTTTTGTGCAGTTGATATGCATTTTTCAGAGTTACTCGGCCCATTTAGCTACGAGCGACAGAAATATAAAGGAACTGACTATGCAGCGAAACACCTCTCTCAGATAGAGGAGGAGCGACAGTAAACAGTAAGGAAGCTATTTGGTTTCCATTGCTCTCCGAGCCATTGTTCCCGCGTTTCAAGAAAACTCCACAGAAAAGATGGGTACGTATAAAGTTCAGCAACATGAACAAGAAATTGTCAGATATGCTCAAGCAAAAGTACATGTAGAATTCTCTACCACCAAAACCATTCATAGATCAACCAACCTTGCTTATATATATCGGTTGCATATAGAAGTCGTCTCTACCTACCACTATTACTAACTCCTCAGTTTTTTTAGCTTTTGGCTTTGCCTTGGTATTAAGCGTGGAGATTTCCCTAAATATTCACTGTTAGATCTCAGGAAATATCACCCTTTAGAATGCACAACCTCCCGCTATTCCAAAATATACAATTCAGAAATATATAAAACTATGCAACAAATCTCAAATCAAGGACTGACAAAACAAAAATTGCAATGAAAAAGCAGAGATGCATTACTAAGGTGTTGACTGGTGGAATCGCAATCGCAATCGCGATGATTGCGGACGTTTACGATGCGTTTGCTGGCGATTCTAGGCGATTGGTACTGACTGGTAAAAAAACTATTGTTGGTAGCGATTGCGAGTGATTGCGATTTAGAACGATTGGTTGATAGCGATTGCGATTTGATTTAAATTACAAAAAAATCATCATTATATACAATACTAACCATTTTTAAAATATTTTTAATTAGTGTTTTTACTATTATTTAATATCAGATAATTATTAAACTTATAAATAATTAATTATAAAATTGAAAATATTATTTTGTTATCAATTTAATTTATTTTCAAAGATAATTTTAATATTAAAAATATTTATTGGTAAAACCAAACAATATCAAACATAATATATACCAAACAAAATTATTAATATATTTTTTTAATTTATGTATGTATATATGTATTAAGTATATAAATATATGTATGTATATATATGTCTATATATGTGTATATATGTATGTATATGTATATATATGTATGTGTGTATATATGTATGTATATATATATATGTGTATGTATATATATGTATGTGTGTGTATATATATGCATGTATGTATATGTATGTGTATATATATGTATATGTACATATGTATATATTTATATATGTATATGTGTATATATGTATGCATGTGTATATATATATGTATTATGTGTATATAGATGTATGTATGTATATATGATTGTGTGTATATATATGTATGCGTATATATGTATGTATGTATATATGTATGCATGTATGTGTGTGTATATGTGTGTGTATATATATGTATGTATGTGTGTATATATATGTGTTTATATGTATGTATGTATATGTTTATATATGTATGTATGTATATATGTATATGTATGTATGTGTATGTATGTGTATATGTATATGTATGTATATATGATTGTTTGTGTATATATATGTATGTATGTATGTATGTGTGTATGTATATATATATATATGTATTATATATATATTTATATATTTTATGTATATATACACATACCTAAGTTTTTTATATATATAATATGATATGTATGTATATATATACTAATTAATATTAGGAGTATTTTGGTCATTTAATCAAAATGCTGCAAAACGCTATCGTAATGCAATCTTTTAGCTGCGATTAGAATATTGATGTTTTGTTGCGATTGCGGACGATTACGATTCCAGCAATCACTTTTTCAATCACCCGTAATCGCCAGAAGTTTCAATCGGTGCGATTGCGGGCGATTGCGTTACCACCGCAACAAGACGCAGACATCACAATAGCCAGTACTGGAAGCTAACCCTAATCTATGTAAAGGGTAACATAGCACTCTTCCGTGCCCAACCTGCTTTTAGGGAATAAATCTAAAAAACAAGCAATCACTACACTGTTATTGATTCACATCGCCAGATTTATCATTGAGCACTGAATCCTCCAACGATAAAGTTTAAAAGCACTATAGAACAGATGATTTCCCCTTTCACTACTTTCATTAAAAAATTTCATGTGGATTGTGTACAATATTATCAAATCTTTTTATTTCATCTTTGATTGAAACCTTACTGTCCAAACAACAATCTAACAACCATTTTTTAGAACCCCACCACCCCCACTTCTTGCAATTCGAATGTACATGAATGAAGGTACCATATTTGCATAGATAAGAATAAGAAAAAAAATGTAGGCAAGAACTCACAGGGCAACTCTGTAGAAAGAAATCCTGGTGACTCATCAAGAGGAAATGTAGGTGAGATTTCCAAAGTAACAACATATACTTGACTACTTGTTGATCAGAAAAGCACCACGCGAACCAGTCTCAGGACACCTAGAACCTGACAATGCGCAATAAATCGAGAAGGCATTTCAGTACAAGGAAGGGTATGCATCTAGCATTCTTAAGATTGTTGGTGTCATGTTGTATTGCGCAACCGAAATAAACAACATATCCAATCACGCAGGGCAGGACAGAATAAATAAAGTAAGAAAACGAAATAATCGCATGTGCAGCAATACCTTCGAGATAATCTGCCCCTGGGATACCAAAGTATCTGTCAGGATATCCGACAGCTAAAAAATTTTCCAACAAACTAAAAGGGCATTATATCAAAAATACCCTTAAAATGCTACTTCTACTTCAACACCTACCCTTGTGACCATGTGACCAATGTGACCGAAATATAGTGTGGTCACATATTGATCTCATTGTTCATAACGTTAAATTTATGATGTTTTAATCAAATGATTAGTAAGATATACAAGGTATAAACATAATGAATTAGTGTGATCACCATAAATTTAACGTTATAATCGATAAAAATCAAAATGTGACCATACTATATTTCGGTCACATTGGTCACATGTGACCAGGGTAGGTCTTGAAGTAGAAATAGCATTTTAAAGGTATTTTTGATAATGCCCCAACTAAAAGCCAAACAGAGCAAGCAAAAGATACAATTTCCTCGAACTTTACATCGCAACCCTGCCTAAGGACAGCTGCATAATCGCAACATTGGTAACATCGTGATTTAGTATAGGTCCTCTACATGTGTCTCATAAGTTCTGAGAGAGAGTGTGTCCTCAATCCTCATGCACGTAAGAAGAAATGTATCAGATGAAATTATGACATCTCAGGGTGGACATGCATCATTGCATTTTCCTGTGAAGTCTGGACTTCAGTCAAAAAACGAAGATGATCAACATGCAATATACACGATAATATATGAATTAAACAGACACAGAAAATGAAGGGGAGCAAGATGATTCATGCATGACTTCATCTGGTATATACAAAGCAGAAGAGAAAATGACATGGATATGAGATTGGCAGCAGCAGGTCAGAGATGAGGGGTAGCCATTTCGGGCTTCGGTTATAGAAAAACTATAACCATTCGGTTTTTATATAAACTTTGGTTCGGTTCGGTTATTTTTTAAATGGCCACCCCTAGAGATAGAAAAAAAAAGAGGACAATGAACATTTCACGGCACTTGATTTATACAAAATTAATCAGAACAATATGGAAGTCCAGACGTACTTATATTGGCCTTCATGTTTCACCCTCGTGTCGTAATCAATTAACAGATCACTCTAAGCTAGCAAACCATAAACTAATCTGATTCAAACATCTAAAAGCTCCTAAAATTCCAGTTTGATATTGCGATGCCATCATTCAATTTCTATAACACAGATTTCGCTTCTATGAGCAATTATGTATATTAAAAGACAACGGAAAGATGAGATCAAGAGAATCTAAAACCCTAGAAACCGCAAATCTAAATCTATTTATCAGAAAATTAAAACCGTCAGACTACGGGACATAAAAACCAAGTGTGCGAGATCTCAATGCGTTCTCCGAACCGAACACATCCTCTCATTTGAGCATTCTCGAAACTAAAGATATATTTCTTCTCCGCCAACATATCGGCAGCAACAACAAGAAGGCCGAAATCCCAGCGGAGGAGCAAATCAAATTACAACACGATCCAAACGTCGAAAAAGAAAACGAAATAGGAAATTCAACAGATCAAACCCTAGAAATCAAAGAAACGAGCGAGAAACGAAAGATGCGATGACGCAAAATCACCTAAACACAGGTCTGACGATCGTTCTCCGCTTGACCTTTGGCCCCCTTCCACCACTTCTCCGCCTTCATGACCGACCGATATCCGGCGTGGTCCCGATCCGGCGGAGACAGGTCTCTCCCGGAGAGATTCGAATTTTTTCACGAAAGGACGAAAATGCGGAGACGGTTACATGATTGGGCTCCCGTCCTAGATATTTTTAGGCATTTTATGGGCTTTTCGGGTTTAGCCCCACAACCGGATCCGCGACCCGTTTCCCATCTTTTCTTTACACGTGTTAAATATCAGGGGCGTGAGCTCTACTTTAAGAAGTACGGTGACTTTTCTCAAATTATGAAAATATAAAAGGACTTCAAAAGAATATGATCATGGCGATGGCTATAAAAATCATTGACGAATACCGTAACGAGGATCAACCGGTCCACTATCATGTGACTTGAATGTTGTGATTAATGTCTAAATGCATTTAAAGTATGGTGACTTTTCCCAAATTATCAATTAAAAAAAATAAGTGTTACACAAATTTTCATGATTTTTATGGGATTCGAACTATACTATATTTTTTTTTATTGAAATTTAATTATCAATTAAAAGATAAGTAACACACAAATTTAATCTCTTGGCATAAACCATAAACTTCTTGATTAAAAAAAAATTAATCCTAGACGTTAGATGTGATGGCTAGGTTATGAACAACATAATTTATGGATGCACATATTGTGAGGAGTGTATGCAGATGCAAATATATATATATATATATCAGACTTAAGTTATTGAAATTCATTGTTTTAGACTTCCGCTGTAGAGCCTGATTTGGATGGTTGATTTTAGAATAATTTCTATTTTATTTTTATAACCCAAGTGACGATTCAACGATATCCGAAATACCGGATTTTGGGTCATTACAATGTGGATCTCTCTCAAGCTTCTGAGCAGGATTCTAAGGCTGACAATGCTGATGTGGATCTCCCTCAAGCTTGTGACGAGGGTTCTAAGGGTGGGAATGCTGATGTGGATCTCCCTCAAGCTTGTAACGAGGGTTCTAAGGGTGAGAATGTTGATATGGATCTCCCTCAAACTTGTGAGGAGGGTTTAGAGGCTGGGAATGTTGATTTGAATCTCCCAAAGACTTCTGAAACCCCAATAGAAGACCAGGATGACATAGCCCCATCCGAAACCCCGAAGGAAGTCCCTCAAGTAGTCCCAACATCTGGTACCGCAGAAGGTAACTCTAGTTCTGAAACTTCACCACTCAGATTTCCTTTGAAAAGAAAACAAAGATAAAGGCCCGCAAAAAGAAGTCCATATGTTGAACCAAAATCGAGTGAACGCCCTGCAAAGAATAAACGTTGCAAGACACTTGTTAGAGGTAGAGGAAGAACAGGAAGGGGGAGAGGAAGGAGCAGAGGAAGTAGCGGAGGCAGAGGTACACAACAGTAGGAAGAACTAAAGAAATTGGAATCAGAAGGCGAAGAATCTGAGGAATCAGATGGAGAAGAAGAACCAAAGAAATCTGAGGTTGCATACTTTGTTTGGCGACCTGAAGGAGTTAAGGGTGACAGCCTCATAAGGACGTCATCATTTCTTTCATCGTCCACTCTAAAAGCGAGCATTCTTTGGAAATTTATGAATTTGCCCCGAGAGAAAAGACTTTGGAAGTCTATTTTGAATGCAACCAGAGATTCAGAGTTTTTTGAAACTATTTTGGAGGGCGGAAAATGGCTCACAGATGAGGTAAGGCCCCATTAAATAGGTCACATGGGCCATGAGTCTCACGGGCCATGTCTAACATGTTTTTGTTTTCTTTGACAACATATGGAAGAGGCAATGTGTGCGTTTCGGTGCAACTTGTCAAAGTACTCCGGTAAAACAGTGATCTCCAACTGTTGCATTTGTGATCTATACTTCTCGGAGACCATCATGCGGTGGGAAGAGAGTGTGGACCTGTCCAAGCTGGGTTTTCTTGAAAAATACTTCTCCGGAAAACGTCCAGTTGGAGGTGTACATAAGTCATTGCACAAGTATGATATTCTTGTAACTGTTGTGAATATCCATCCCTTCACCCGCAGACCCCAAAATTCCCTATCATAGGGTTGCCATTAAAGTGGATATCAGGGACACGAGAGATCCAATCTCTGTCAAACTGAACTTGAATTCTCCGAACCGTAACCATAGTCATATAGATACATCCTTAGAATTAGTTTTTGCATAACCCGAAAAAATCCCGACACCTAGGATGTTTTAAATTGATTTGTGTTAAAACCGTTATTTGCACTACAAAAAAACAGTTATATAGCGACGGAAAAATCCGTCGCAAATACAAAGGAAATCCGTCGCAATTAAGAATTTGACGGAATGCGACGGACTTATTTCCGTCGCTATAGCGTTGTCGCAAACGTATAACGGTCGTTAATCCGTCGCATTTTTGCGACGGAAGAAATCTGCATTTTGCGACGGAAAGTGGCGGATAATTCTGTCGCAAATGTTTTAAAAATTATATACTATATATACACGTACATATATACATTTTCACATACACATACACCTATATACACATACATTCATACACATACATTACACACATACATACATATATATACACATATATTTTCATATACACATACTCATATATACACAAACACACATATACACATATACACATAGATAAATACTCATACACATATACATTTCACAATACTGAGCTCATGTCTGGTATATGGATGCCGGATGTTGACATGACAAGATTCGAGCTCACTCCCGCTACTATCCAAATGTTGAGCGCCATGGCCTTCCGGGGTAGGCCAAATGAATCCTAGGACATAAGATAATAAAGACACGTGCGGACGTCTAGGGGAAAAGCTGCCAAATGAAGGAGAGGGTCCAGGGGAGAGCGAGTGAGGGCGTAAGGATGACGTACGATGCGTAAAACGACACCGCATAGTGTTCCCTCTGAAAAAGCCTGCTCTCTCCACTCTTTAGTTTAAACCCACACACTTGTTTTTCATACATATATATATATATATGCTGCATATACACAGATGTGTGTGTATCACATAGATATGTATAGAGAGAGAATCTCACTCATAAATACATGCAGATGTAAATGCATACGTATACGTATTACGTACAGATATATGTATATATATATATAGAGAGAGAGAAGGAAAGTAAAAGCCAGGGATTGGGCTTGAAGAAGGAGCCACTCTTTTGTATGGCTTCGTAAACTTCTCTCGTTTTGTCCCCTCTCTCTCTCTCTCTCTCTCTCTCTCTCTCACACACACACACATAATGACGGTCCATTAAATTTGGCATCGAATATTGATAATATTTTGGGAATGGTATATAATTAATTTAATATATATATATATAGAAGTTAATAAACACTGTTTTTAAAAAAAGAAATTGAAAAATCGTTTACATGGGTACTATTTTTCTCGAGTAATGGCAGTTCCCCAAGAACTAGAAAAAGTTGTAAAATAAAAATAAAAATAAAAAAACAGCAGATATGGCAGGGGGACATATTCTTCTCGTTCTCATGTTTTGTGACAAGTCACGAGTCTTTATTATTGCTGTCTCTCACTTTTTCCCATAATTATTTCGTATTTTTTTTAAATTGTAATAATAATTAATATCGTCTTCTTGGTCGTCGTCCGTCGTTATTTATTATAATTATTTCATATGCCTTTTGTGCGACTGTGCCATTCATTTATTGCACTTTCCTCCAACTTGCAAACTGTTCATTTCCCCTTCCTCTCTCTTTTTTTTTAACGTTTCAAGTATTGGTGGTGGGGCTTTTCTTCTTTTTTTTTCCATTTTTTTTATTCTTATTTTTCACCTGCGAAAAGATAAGGAGATTATTATTATTATTATTATTATTATTATTATTATTCCTTGTACGTTTTGCATAAATCACTCCAATTTCCAAGTCGTTGAAGTTTATTGATCACGACAATTCGAGGAAGCGTTTGAAAAAAATATGGAGGCCCTACCCTTTGAAGGTTTGGTGATAACAACAACCACAATAATAATATCCACTCGGTGCAACCGTTATTGGTTGAGATGTGACAAAGTCATCACGAGATCCTGATTCAATTTTACTAGTAGAAAAAAGGAGATGCAATTAATTACGTGATTAAAGATTAATTCAAGAGTCTTGATTCAGGGAATTAAGTAGACCAAGGACCTTGAACCTCCTAATTATAAAAACAACAACAATAATAATAACCATGATTAGAATTAGGGGTGAATTAGTGGTGGACGTTTGGTATTCAGATAAAAAATGATTCGAATCGGTTTTTTCGGTTTTACAAAAATATTTACAAATCGATTATCATATCATATTCGGTTCGTTTCGATTTTGATTCATTTCAGTCCCAATTTTTATTAAGATCGGTTCGATTTGGTTGTGAGAAACCGTAGCGAAACGTCCATTCCTAATTAGAATATATCTATTTACATTTTGGAGATTATGGGTTCTATTAACCGTTGAAGGTTCGGTTTGGTCATTCAATACAGCTGAGAATATGCTTAATGCTATATAGAATAGAAAACACTAACAAATAAGAGGCAAAAACCCTAAATATGTTTTTTTTAATGTTCTAAACTAAAGAGAAGAAAATAATTTTTATTAAAAAAAAAGTACAAAAACAGATTATCCCATTTATTTTTCATTAAATCCATCATTTTCCGTTTGGTGGATATTAAATGTACTTGATCATAGCATAACCGGACGTTGAACCCTCCATAACGGTGCAATAATGATTATCACCGTACCATTATTATTCCGATGAATAATAATAACTCAAATACTATTTTATGTTATTTATTTTTCCTCAAAGAAAAATTTAATTGGCTGTACGGGTTACATTATTGGAGGTGGAAGTGATAGGTATTGGTGTCGGAATTTCGATAGAACAGTGACGTATTGAAATGACAATATGAACAAATACCGCCAAAAAGACAAAACACAACACCAAAAAAAAAACAGTACACTTTCATTTCAAATGTATGTACATATAAGCCGTACTTCACTTCAACAGCCTACAGATTTTCTCTTTCAGTTCCTATAATCAAGGAACTTAATCAAAAGGCCTAAAGACAAAAACACATATAAAACGAAGTTTAATTTCCATTACTTAGCAGTAAAACATGAGATTCTTGACATTTTCACTAAGTTTAGGGAGAGGAATAGTCTTGGGAGGGCCAACCCTAGACGTCATCTGCATGGATCTAGAAGATTCCGAAGATCTCTCTACGTAGAGTCTCCCTCTGTAAGCAGCCAGATGGGCATAATAAGCAGGAGGCACGATGGAAACCGGTTTAGTGCACCGTACAAACGTGTAACACAAGTTATATACCAATGTCTGAAACTCGTCGGAAGTGAACTGGCTTTCGTCTCTCAGGACATGGTAATGAGTTGGTCGGCTCGTGCCCTTTACTCCCCAGTGGCTGCACAGGTAGAAATCGAATTCTTTCGGGTGAGTTATCACCGTGTCGACCACTGTTCCCGGAGGGATGTTCTCGTCCGAGGAGGAGGAGGGGGATGAGCGGTCGGGATCGAACGGGAACAGCCTCGTATGGTGCCTCTTCTGGACCACGGAGAATGTGACACGAGGATCGTAGCCGGGGAACTTCGAGCAAGCTGTCTTGATGGCTCGAAGCTCTTCTTGGAGGACTTTCTTGAACTGGTTTTCGCTCACGCCGTCCCTGAAGAATATGATCCGGCTCGGAAGCTTGTTTACTTGGCGGTAAAAATCATCAAGAATCTCTTTCACCATGAAGGCGAGATCTTGAATGATTTCTTGTCTGTGGGTCTGAGACTTCATTCTCGAGACATATCGGTTAGACGCCGGCCAGTTTATGCTTCCGACAACTGCAGCAACAGAAGGGCTGGAATCATCAAGTGGGTGGGGATGTGTCACGTCAGCGCCCATGAAGATCACGGGCTCGTCGATCCTGAGAATTCTCGGGATCTGAGAGGGGAAGGAGTTGAATAACGCGACCGTGCATCCGCCGATCTTTGTGTTTATCTTCAGAGCCAGGTTAGCGAGAAACTGAGAGTTCAGTTTCGTTATGTTCGGGTAAAGACAGCACTGCGTTACTACACCAACATTGGTCTCCGCTATACGTTTCAGATCGCCATAGCCTTTATGTTTTTTCTCCATGACGCAGATAAGAAGCTGGAGATCGTTCGATGCAGCCCTTTGAATCTCCTTGAGCTTGGATTCGAGGAAAGAAATGCTGTTCAGAAGGTGAGACGGCTCGAAAAGGGGGCTCGTTATCGTGTTCTTGCTGAGGAAGATGCCCAAGTTTTCACATTTCTGAGAAAGCTGGTTTATGAACTTGGCAATGGCGAATCTCCGATCTTGATTATTGCTTCCGAAGCTTATCAACGCCCATCTCTCTATCTGGGTTCCTTCGAAAACTTGACTTTCTAGAAGGTTCCATTGCCGGTCATGACGGGTGGGAGTCACGTCTTTAACGAGCCCTCTTCCACCGAGCTTAAGCTTCGGAGGCTTAAGGATTCTCCCCTTTAGCAATGTCATTTCTCTCGAAACCTTCAGCTCGAATTCTCTCGCTTGGTTTCCTCTGTCAAACCAAAGAACAGAAACATTAGCCACATCAATGAACCAGAAACAAGAAACGTTCTCGCAGAATCTCGAACTTCTAACTTACCTCGATGGACCGATCTGTCCAGCCATAACCCCGTCTATGATCGATCTCCGTTCCATAGGCCTTAAACAACCCATCTTGAGAATCTTCGCGGTTTGGTCATCTGAAAGCTTTCCCAGAAATTTCTGGCCTTCACATATCATACAGAGCTCCATAGGAAGGTAACATGGTCTGTTCCTACTGATCTGCAGACAAGGCAAGTTCCTAAACTGAATGTCATAGTTATAGTGATCTTTGAAGTAGCTTATCAGTCTTAGATTGTTTCCACCTCTGTCGGGAAACCACAGATTCTCGGTGATCTTATCCGTTAAGGCGTAAACCCGGTACCTTTGGACAGTTTCTCTATGGCAAACAAATACCCTTATGTTCTTCAAGGCCTTTGCCACTTCTTTCCTTTCCTCCGCACTCAGCTCTCTCGCCTTGTTCATGTGAATGTCCTTTAGAAACTCCAGACGTTTCTGCAAGTAAGGAATCACTCCGATGCTCTCGTGAAAGGCGGTAATGGAGAAATCGACGTTAAGGGCTAGCCCTTGTTGCGTCGGTCTAAGACTCTGGAAAAATCCTCTCAGTCCAACAGCTCCTCCTCCAATCTCCCTCATGCCTCCCATTGAACTCGAATAGAACGAGCTCCCGACCGAAACACTCTTCTCTGTCGGGTTTTCCCTCAAAATAACATCAAGGGCATGGATATATTCTTGAGGAAAAGGAACCGAATCCTCACCTTCCTTTGTCAGAAAGCTATTCATTTCCTTTCCATCAAACTGTGACACAAGTCTCATGCAAACCCGGAAGAGTTTATCGATCTTTACGGGTTGCTTCTCTCCCAAGCCACTCGAGGGCATTACCGTCCTGCTAGATGGGACGGGGAGATTAACAAAGAACTCAAGCCTGTCGTTCTGGAACTCAACTGGACTGTAGATGTTCTTCCGACCATCAAAAGCCGGAACAGAACCCGAGAAGCTGCTCGGGTTCGCCTCCACGAGCTTCCTTTTGATCATCCGAGCGATTTCTTTCGAAGAAGGGCGGGGAGAAATCTCGACATCGTAGTGGTAAATCCTCTGAGAAGGCTGGAACTTGACAAGGAAATGGTTGGCGAGAAGATAAACGACAGAACCTTCTTTGCCGCCAGAGTCTGGTCTGTTAGCGACCACCAATGTCTCTTCACTGGAACTCATCACTTTCCTTCCACTTCCATCGACGGCTTCAGGACGAGAAACACGGCTTTCCCGGTGGTTATTCTCCACAACTGTTGACAGATACGGCAAAGAGCAAAAGGGCAAGTAAGTAATAAAGTCACCGACTTTTTTTTTTTAATTTCAAACTCCTAAAAGATGCAACTGAATCAGTACCAATAGAATAATTAAATTCATATTATCAGACCCACCAAATTATGCAGACCTTCTTCTGAATTCATTTAAAGAAACTGAGCAAAAAAAAAAAGATAAACTCTTCTTCTACAGCAGATGACAGTGGAATTACACTGTTCAAAGCATCGGAAAACTGTGTAGAAAGAGACAAAACAAGAGACTATTCACTCTTTACACATAGGGGAAGAATCTTGGTTCTGAGAATATCTTGTCACGCATGCAATAGAAACATGATAACAGAGACAAAACACCAATGAACGGCCAGAGACAAGAACGGGCAATGATCCAAGATTAGAAAGAAAGGCGAAATCTTGCGGCGAAAAAACGAATCTCACCAGGATGAACAGAGGAATCCGCCAAGTGGGTATCGGAGGAAGCGGAAAAGGGTTTCTGAAAACGGGGCTTTGACGAGAATATACTCTGTGGAAGGGGAAGAGGGAGCAATGGAGGAGGGAGAGGGAGAAAAGGGTGGTAGTAGTAATAGTAGTAGCTATTGAGGAAGTGATGGCTCTGAGTGGAACTGGAGACGACAAGGTTAAGATTCTGGTCGGAATATTGAAAGAGATGGCTCGTGTGATCGTCGTGCTCCGGTTTTCGGAGCTGTCTTCTGGTCTTGGCCCTTGTCGAGGAACTGGAGTTGTTTGTTTTTCTCTGCGATTCTTCTTCCATGGATGAGGAAAAAAAAAAAAGGAGATAACTTTGAGCAAGCAGAGGAAGAGGAAGGGTCTGTGGAGATATAAGAGAGAGAGAGAGAGAGAGAGAGAGAGAGAGAGAGAGTTTTTGTTGTGCAGGAGAGGGATGAGGCAAGAGGTTTTACAGAGGCAGAAAGGGGTGTCTGGATTTGCTCAGTGAAAGGTCAAAGTCCCTTATTGAGTTATTTTTCATCCCTAAAAAAAAAAGAAAATGATATATAAAAAACATGTAGGCATATACATATACATGAACGTGTGACTGTGTGTATGATAGCTCATATATACAAGCCTCTGTGTGTGTGTGTGTGTGACTAATATATATTTTGGTTTGAAGATTTTTACTTTCTTTTTCTATTTTGAATTGTCATTTACCCTTTAGAAGACAAAATAAGGAAAAAGAAAGAAAATGATATATATATATATATACATGTATATATGTATGTATATACATAATTACATATACATGGATGTATGTGCATGATAGCTCACATATACAAACATCTTGATGTCATGTTTGAAGATTTCCCATTTCCCCCTTTTTTTGGTTCTATTTTGACTGTCATTAATCTTTTTTAGAGGACAAAATAATTGTATTTTATTGATTATATAAAAAATGAAAATAAAAGGATTCGTTTAGACAAATATTCACATGTACGGAAGAAGAGTATTGAGTTGTAAGATGAAATGTCAAAAGGGAGAGAGATGTTTAGATGAGTGTGAAGAGCTGATACAGTAAATCTCTTTGTGAGAACATTGACCATCTGTCTACCACATGAAAGCCTACCACTTTCACTTTGTTTTTCGTTTCCTATGCACGTTTATAAAAAAAAAATTATTTAAATAAATATACGAATTTTAAATTTTTTTCTTAATTTATATATTAAAAACTATTTCTTTTTAAAAAATTTCCAAAAAACCACATCATAATAATACTTGGAAATCGTTTAAAAGTTTAGCATTGAATTTCATGACTGTTTTTAGAAATAACTAATAAATTTATGATTTATTTTAATTCTTTTTAAAAGGATAAAAGTTTAATATAGAAATTAAAAAGAGTTTATATATTTATTTGAGAATTTTGAAATTGATGTATTTATTTGGAACTTTTGTATAAATTTTTATATTAATACGTGATTTTCTTTTTGATTAAATTTGTATATATATATATATATATATTTATATACACTTTAATTTTTTTTCTTAATTTGTTGTTGTTTTAGAAAATACCGAAATCTTACGTGGCTACTTATACAGTAATATGGGTCAAGATGTCGCAGATTAGACAAATGTGATTAACTTATTTTTCATAATTACCAACCAAGATTATTTAATTATTTAATTAACGGCGGAAGCTTAACTAAATAACGTAAATGTTTATCATGTTTTAGAGAAAATATAATTATAAAAAAAAAAAGTGTTTTAGAGAAAATATTGCTTAATTTATTATATATTATGTATTTTCATTTTGTATATTATGTATACGCACACGTATTACATGCAGTATACCGAGGGGAGAAGGGAAATAATAAAAGTATTTTTTTTTCCTCTAGAAACTGAATTTGACCTAATCTAAATCTACCGTATTAACTGCTGACAGAGAACAATATGTTTTTAATTCAGATATATTCCCCCAATGTTTTTAATTTTCCTTTTTCGTTGGGCCCCACGTTCACAGAGGAACCATATAAAAAGAAATTATTTATTGAAAAGATCAATCAATTATATGCAACCCAACAAATCCGAATTAAAATGTCGTATTAATAATGGTACGTAGTTTTTTTTTCTTCCTTGTTATTAATATTTCAAACACAAAATAATTGGAGGACCCTTTTGTCATGTTTCGAATTCCCTTCATGTCGACGGAATTTTCCGTGATAAAAACATCGATCTATACATAATATATCACATCAAAATAGGCGGCTAATGTTTTTTCAATAATTATCGATTGATATGTTTAATTATCTTAATTTTAAAAAATATATATTCCAAATTTCTGATATTTTTGTTTTTATCCACATGTTTTCTTTTTGTAAAATATCAACAAATATTAGCCCATTCACTCTATTCCTGCATATGTGTGTGTGTGTGTATATATATATATATATACATTAGAAAGGATATTTGATCAATCGAAGACTAAATGATTATTGGACCAAAAGATTTGGTCAAAGCAAAAGGATCAAAAGGAGCATTCTTTTTCGGATAAAAACTCTCACATTTATTTATTTTATTTATCCAAATAGGAAGCCTATTCTCACGTAGTTTAATTTTATTTTTTATATTATATAGTTTCATATTCGCCTTTGCCTCATCTTTTCTAAGCATTATTAGTGGGGATGGTGGTGGGTGCTCCATGACCACAAAACCTTATTTTATATACATATATTCTTAAATTTTATTTTATTTTCTATATATATTTATGGGAATGTGGTGATGTAGACGGGGCAATATGATTAACGTGGAGCCTAATGGAATAATTTAGTAATTAATTTATTATAAATATTTTTTTTTCCCGCAAGACATAAGCAAAACCCCACCCACTTCCTCTGTTTTCTCAATCTGATATTTGAGCCAAAAGCACAAAGAAATGGACAAATATTAAATAATAGCGTGAACCCTAAGATGAAAGGGTCGGTCCAATAATCTTAATCAAAATATCACATGACCCTTTATCTTCATTACATAATTTGATTTTATTTAGACGATGCCCTAAAAGGATGACGTGGATTTCACAGAAGCCGTGACTATTCGGCAAAGACGGAATCTTTAGTGCAATAGTGCTTAGGATTTCGCGTAGGCATCTGCAATCTAGGATATATATATATATGTATAATTATTTAATAAATAAGGAAAAAAATGTTTTTATATTATTATTTATTTACGATGAACACCTGCTGTCACGGTCGCTTGTCCATTTTCACCCGATATTGTAACCGAAGGATGCTACGAAAATAAGAGGCAGGCAAGATACGAGAATGATTTGTTCGGACCAAAGCGAGGACATAATTATTGCATCGTGAATATGTTACAAATTTTTAACCAAAATGGGATTAAAAATTAATACCGTAATTAGCTAATATAATAACATATTAATTACCCCAGATAAAGCCCCAACCAGCTTTTTCTCTTCCCCCCCTTTTTTTTAATCTCGATCTGTTTGGTCCACATACATGGTCACACAACTTCGAATGCCAATTGCTGACATATATATGACGCAATAAAAAAAAGCACACACATATATATGTGTGTGTATATATATACATGTATCTGCCTATATGATACAAAAAGAAAGTGACATGGGACAGAACATGAAAAATATTTTTTTTTGACGAATCGCATAATAATACACAAAATTTTAAAAATTATATCAAATAAATATACAAACTTTAAAATTCTCAAATCAATAGACAAACTCTTCCAAAATTCTATATTAATCTCCGGACTTTTTAAAATTAATAAAACTAAATTATAATCTTTTAAACTATTACTAAAAATCGCTATAAAATTAAATCATAAGATGGTGGTTTTGAAAAACCGTTTAAAAATTCAGATTTTAATATAGAATTGAGAAGAGTTCTTTTTTTTTTTTGAAAATTTTAAATTCGTATATTTATCTTGTATTTTTTTTACAAGTTTGTGTATTAATATTATGATATTACCATTTTTTTAACATGGGGATCAAATCAAACCTGGGGAGAAGACAGAAGAGGGCTTGTGAGGCTGTTCCTGTCTGGTGAGAACTGAAATGGCAACAATGCCGGATCTTGATACGCAGTTACAAGCTTGCTGTAGAACTCAGACATATTCGGATCATTTCGATCTTCTCTGTCTCTCTTCGTCAGAACCTGTAAAAAAAACAGGAAGAGAGACTCAACGAGTTGACTCAGTGAAGATAAAACCGAGTTCCGATCCCGAAAAACGTTTACCTCGGCAGGGAATGAAAAGAATACGGGCATGAAACGTTTACGGCAGTATTCGTTGAAGAGAAGAGTGAGCAATGGAAGAGGCATAAGCAAATACGTAGCTAACTCCATCTTCTTCATCGCAAATACGCCGATCCCGATAGCGTGCATAAGCACGAGCGAAAATATCATCGTATAATGCACGATCGGCCAAAACTTCCCCGCTGTCTCGTACTTTGGACCGTACACATTCATGAACTGCGTCAAGAAATCGGAATCCGAAGGCGGGTGAATGAAAATTCATCGATCGAAAAAAGGGTTAGAAAGATTTTCTGATGTTACCTGGTTTCGGTAGATAATGAAGGCTAGACAAAGGTAGACTAAGAGGAAGGGTAATATAACCGGAGCTAAGAAGAAGTACGTGATCCCGAGAAGCCCGAAGAAGAGAACTCTCGGGGTATCTCTGTGGTATTGCATCGACGGGATCTCGAGCTCGTATTCATCCGTTGGTTCGAATGATCGTTTTACGTAACTGCAGATGAACGGGAAAACCCGGAAAAGCTCCGAAAGAATGCTCGTCCATCCTGTTGTGACGACATACGCGATAAAGAACGACGCCTGCAAAAAAGAAGACGTGAAATTCGATAAAGTGTTTCAGGGTTTGAATAACGTGTGGTGGGGGAAAAAGGGTACGAAACCTGAGCAGGAACAGCGACGGCTAGCTTTGTTATGATATCTTTCGGGTCGAGGAAAACGGAAATCTGGTGAAAGGCCGACCCGGAAAAGACGGTCGCGAAAAAAACGTTCCAAACCATGAACCATATGACCTTATTGCAAGCACTTTTCTGAATATCGCTATGGCAGATGTGACCTTGGATCGAAGAAAGGAACTCCATAACAGGAGGAACCACTTTCAGAGACATCTGAAGAATGAGACTTGGGAGATACCCAGTAACTATTTGGCTCACAAATTTTCTGCACAGATAGAGAAAGAAATATGTAAATGTTTTCAGAACATCGAAAACTATATCGATATACCCGACAAGATTTACGGGGACAGCAACTTTAACTTACATCGTCAGAAACAGTTTCAAGAACGGGAAGAAATATTCGAGTGCAGTTAAGTTGGTGAGGCCTTGGACGACGACGACCGGGATGAGAAACAAGACCGTTAGAAGGATAAATGTGACCACGATCACGATCTTCGACAGCCATTTCTGCATAAACGACGCGGAAATGAATGGCCAGTGAACGTCGTGAGGCTCGGGAGCCGGTTCTGTGAGCCAATACGTCGGGTTTATCGACTGTGGCATGTGGAGTGCCATTGCAGCACCATACCGAGACTTGAACGACACAAAAGCAGCCCGAACTTCCTTCAAAATTCGAGAATGAAGATGGTTAAGGAGAACGGGCGATCATGATTTTCCCGGTTGTAGGTTTATATATACGAATCTTGAAGCGAAATAAAAAAAAGGGACGTACTTTTCCGGGAGATGTAACTTCCGCTTGACCCATTCGTACGTTCTGCTCCAAGTCTAGTAACTTTTTCTCGTACTGATCTGCAACTGTATCATTCTTGTTCTTGCCCCGACGGGCATTCGACTTCACATGTTTCTGTCTTTTATATAGTTTTTTGGCTTGACCCTGAAAGAATCAGAATTCAGAATCAGAGGAACCGAAAAGAGATATAAGCACGTAATATTGGGAAATCTATGTGTATACAAACAGAGAAAATGGCGTCGAGACAGAACTCAAATGTGTGTTAGTTAGTTCGGGACATACGATGATGCTCTGTAATTTACTTGTCCGACGGATAATGACGTGAGAATGATACGTAGAGGGATGATTCTCTCTGAAGAATCTATCAACAGTATCACTCAGGGTGTTCCCAGCTGAAGCCGGGATATTACGAACTAATATTGTGAATTGTTGCGGCTGAGGTCTGGACAAGCCGAAATGCTCGATTCTTTTCAGAGAAATGTATCTGAATTCCTGTAAAAAAGGAAGAGAAAAGTCATAGCCGACGGTAAAAACTCGAAAACCGCAGTAGAAAACGCGTTCTTTCTTACATAGTACAGAAGGCAGCAGACAAATGCAGTCACTATATATATAGCACCAAAGTGAAACCATAACCTGCAAGAAACTTAAATGAGCTTTTGTCCGAGAATAGAGCGGTAACTTGAAAGAAACCTAATTACTTCCTCGGAAAATGGCTCTTGCCCTTGTTCCAAATAGTTTCCGTCAACCGAAATTTAGAAACTTTATCCACAACATAAAACGATTTATTACTCTAAGACAGAGCTTTTTACAGATACAGAGAAATGTCATAACCCAAAAAGAGAGATGAAAATGCCTTGAAATAGACCCTATATCATATACTAAACTAGATTCTTAGTGATAAAGATTGAAAATTACCTCGGTGAACCGCTTTTGATATTCGAAATGGAAAACAGATCCAAGGAATTGTTTGACCAATCGATGAAATCGATCTCGTGAAGTTGGTCTCCAGAGCAATTCACAGGCAATAGAACAAAAACCCCTATGATCCCAGCAAACAAGAACACCTTCAAACTGCAGATAATAAGAAAATATAATAACAAAAATCTAGATCATAAGGTTATCCATATAAAGGCGAAAACCCGGATTAAAAGATGAAAAATTTCACGGTATGCAAGAGTTGGAGTGACCTGAAAGTTATCATACGCATAAACACAACGCCATCGAGGCCCGAGGATTCAAGAAGTTCGCTTTCCGATAGTCTCCAAGCTTTTGAGATCCAACGAACAGAAGGCATATATCTTGCCAGTTTCGAACGTCGGTTTTTCGATGTTCCAGCAGCGAGCCGACGAGGCAGAAAGACTTCGTAATTGTCCGGTTGCTTCCTCAGTATAGAGTAGAGTATGAAGAACAATACACAGAGTGTAGAGTTGATTCCAACGGACATAAGAAGTGCAGACACAAGCATCTTGCAGGACAACCCTCAGGAACTATAACACAAGAACTCGAATCAGAAAAGCCGGAAAAAAACCAAAAATGCCAAGATTTCAACCATTATTCAAAGGAGAAAACCCCTAAAAATGTTCATATGTTCAAGCTCATGGCCCAAATAAACTGAAACTATGAGCTCTCGAGCTTGTGCCCACTGTTAAAATGAAGCTAAGAACTCGAACTCAACCAGACAAGGTTGTGATTTCACTAAGACAGAACTGTTAACGAGAATAGTTAGCTGCATACAATTTCAAAACTCAGTTTCTATCTATTCCAACGCAGAAAAAAAATCACAAAGCCTGAATCCTTGAACTGAAAGAAAGCCAATTTCTCGACGTGTTTCGACTAATAAAAAAAAAATCTAAAATGTCAGCGTTAATGGAGCTTAACTTGTCTTTTTTCAAGCTTTGACCACTAACCTAATAAACATGGCTATGAAACTATGAATCGCCAAATAAATTCGGACAGAGCTCTCAATTCGAGTGATTTCAAGCTTTTTTATTGCAAACCCAACAAAAAACAAACCTGCGAAACTAAGAATTCGGACAGTCGCGGACTCGCAGCACAAAATCAGAACTGCGGAAAAAAATATTTCAAGTGCAAGTCTCTGCTGTCGGATTGATGGAATCGAGACGCAGAATCAGAACTAAGAAATCAACGACCTACGATTTAAAAAGAAAAAACAGGGCTCTTTCGGTAATCGAGCAAGACGAAGCATCAAACCTGATCATCAACGAGGGCAAAACCCAGACACGGAAGCTCGAATTTTTGCTCGTTTTCGATCGGACAAAAAAAACCCACCACGGATCAAACAGAGATAAGAACAAAAAAAATCCCAAAATCGGATTTTCCTTAACCTGGTGTTTGCGAAGAACGAAAATGCAGAGAGGATGAGAAGAAGACGAAGAAGAAGAAGAAGAAGCAAGTGACGTGAAGATTTTTTCCAATTAAAAATCGACAGTCAGAGAGCCACGAACCTTAACCGATACATCATATCTTAATCTTCCCCGCTTCGCGTTCTCATTTCGTTCCATTTGATTTACCGAAACTACCCTTGGGAGTGCCGATGGGGTATTTCTCTGCGTTTGTTGCCCTCTGAGGGTAGTTACGTAACTTCAACCATGACCGGTTTCCTGAAGAATCAACGGTTTAGCCAGACCGGTCGGTGAGCGTCCCGGTCAACGAACCGTTGCAATTAAACCGTGGTCAAATGTTTTATCTTAGCAATCTTATGACGAGGTTAGTTAGCCTTGTGAATTTCACGACAAATATAATTCGACTGTACGATGATGATGATGTACGCCTCCACAATCAATCATAAATCATCCATATTTTAATAATGATAATTATTTTCCAGAGTTTGAAATAAAATCACCAGAATTTTGTATTATTTAATACAATACTCGAATTAGATATATTTCACAATCTGCTTCAAAAGAAATCCAATCAATGATTCTTTGACTCACTAAATATATTCTGAGAAATGCATTTGCTTTTTCTGCAAATTCAGTGATCGTCTCTCTTTCAAGAAATGCTGCATCTTATGTTCTTGTCTCAGCCAATACAACACACGTCTACCTTCACTGCATCCAACAATGGCGGAAATGCCACGTATTGTTCTCATAGATCTGCAAATTGTCATTTGGGTACGATCAATCCATCTAAAAGTCAAAGACTTTGACCTCATCAAAGATCAATCAGACCAGTTCAACAAGAAGGGCACAAAAAGATCTTTCTTTCTCTCTCTCTCTCTCTCTCTCTCTGCTGTCTGAAAACTGCAAAAGGGCAAATAAAAAAAACACAACTCCATAGTTTCAATTTCCGGTTCTCAAAGTACATGCCCGTTTTGGATCTAATGTACACTCCCCTCTCCCCAAGGAAATGGAGATGTCACTTGGGGTTTGGGGAAATAAAGACGTGGGTTTTTAACAGTCTTAGATGACTTTCTTCTTCTCGAAAAACGTCTTCAAATGCCAAAACTGCATCCCGGCCACTCCCAAGCAGACGAAGAGCGAAAGGAAACTGAGCCAAGCCATTTTCGTGTTGGTGGATCGGTTCAGGTCTTGCATCTCTTCCTCCCTGAAATGTTCAACAGGTCATGTTATGAACAATGGATATAGAGCTCCATGATAATACCATATAACACGATGGGACCGGTAGTTTCCCTTACCTTTCTCTAAGATAAAACATCTCTTCATGAATGGAGTTGACAGTTTCAAGCAGTTTCTTCACCTCAAATTCCATGACCTGAACAATACAGAAGCGTAAGTGCCTACCCAGTTCTATCCGAAAACAGACAATCATATTCCGTTATCAATCCTCTCCCTATTCATGGTCTAGACTCTATAGTTCTTCAGCCTTTGTAAACAATTCATATCATTACTAATCACTCTGAAATTAGATCTATCCCTATCTCTCTTCATCTTCCTCTCTTTCCCAACCGAAGCATATATCGGCCTACACAAACAGAAAGATTTGCGCTTTTGGACAATTTCATTCTCAGATTTGATCAGTCAACATCCATAAACCCAAATCTGACAGCCAGAAAAATCACAGGGCCTAGATTAAAAGGAAGCTCAGATGCGTATAACAAGGCAAAACCCATGATGAGTTGTGATTATGATGGAAATATCATCCACGGGAAGAGGAGAGGGAAATGTTTTAAAAAAAAACTCACTTCGACTTGGCTCTTCTTGGCGACATTAGCCCAGTTCTTGGCTTGAATGCCGGTCCTCCAATCAAAATCAACGCTGAGAGTCACCTCAGGCTTGTGATCGACGGCGGAGAAGCACGCCATGTAATCCCCTGCCTCCACCGCCGTGAAAGCGAACTGCCCAGATTCCACTTGCTCCCCGTGGTGGTACGTGTTCCCGTAGCTCGACGTTACCTATACACACACTTGCACATATACGTATATAATTCCCCCAAAAATAAAAACTTCGACAAAAAAAAAATCCAAAAAGAAGCGAGAGAGAACAGAACGGAGGCACGTACCCTGACCGAGACCTTGTGAGACGGGGGCAAAGGGTGGCCTTCGTTAGGGTTAACGACGGCGTATTTACCGACAGTCATGGAATTGCTCTTGATGTCCTCGGCGATACACTTTGTCCGACCCGATTGCAGATCGAAGTGCAACGAGTGAGAAAACCGCGACATCATTCCCAAAACCACCAGAACCGTCCACAGTTTCTCCGATCTGAGAACCATCGTGAAATTCAGATGAACGGAGAGAGGGGGTGGAGAGAGAGAGAGATCTTCGTATCTTTCCCTTCTACGATCGTTGAAGAGAGAGAGGGGGAGGAAAGGGGAAAACGTAAAGGGTAATTTCCGACACGTGTCTATGTATAATTGGCTAAGACACGTCGACGAGTACTCGGACCTTCTCTCTGCCTCAGAGGTATCAATGTACCATCCCTTAATTGAACTCAATGGAAGATCGGCCCTTCTGGAATGGGCCGTGGATTTACTAATTATGGAGTATTTTCTTTTATGTTTTTTTTTTGTTTTAAACTATTCCTATATTGATGCCTACTAAAAAAAAAACCCATCAATATTCGCCTTTCTAATTTCGATGGCACTGAAACGACGACCATTGATTAACAAAGATGGTCTTGTAAAATGTTTTTGGTAAGATTCTGACGTTGCCAAGAAACATAAACGAACATCCATTCTCGACATGTCATTTTCATAGATCTGCAAACTCTACTTTAAAAAAAAAAGATTGATCTATTCCCATATCAGAATTTTGAATTCCCAAAATTCTGATTTAGGAATAGATCAATCCTTTATACCAGTGTTTCACTGTTTAGTGCGTTGATCTAATGATGAACAATTATTAATCTATGTATAAAGTTTAAAGGCGGTTCATAGTTGAACTGTCGTTCAGAATATTTATCTCGAAAAAAAATACTCTATTCGTCTTTATCAGTTGCGTCATCATAGTAATCGAAGGGATGTGGAACTGACTTGAAGGCTCTGTACTTTCCCACGTTGTTCAAGTGCTCGTTCTCCAATCTGACCCATCAACAATCTCCATTACAGCGTTATACGTGTGTGTGTGTATTATGCATTGGAATAGATATACAAAGAGTGGGGGGTATATATATATAATACCTGAAGAAACTCCAAATGCCACGGCGAACAATCTCTAAGCATGAAATGACTGTCGACATCCCCATCTTCTCCTCGAGCGGCCTCATGTTGAACTCCAGCATCAGCTGCATCCATGTTATCCTTAGAATCACATTCACCACCTGCTTTCACACACACATACATACACACATGTAAACGTAACATACATACAGGGGAGGGATCTTGGTGTATGTATGTGTGTATATATTACAATGGCTATGAAATAGACAATCTTGTGAGGGACCATGAGCTTGTCCCTTAGGTAAGCGTTCTTCGAATGCCTTCGGAGGAGCCCCCAGTCTAACACTATGTCCCAGAACAAGTTCATTGCCGTTGCCACTCCCGTGCTTATCAGTGCCAACATCATCCACGTTCCCCCCTTCTTCAGCTCAAATGCCGTCCTTATTAACACCGCCACTATCGTCAACATGTACTTCAACGCGTTGTATCCGTGTATCCATTCTTTCTCTTCGCATAGCCTGCGTATGCACTGCAAAATTTCCATGGAGATTACCTTTAAGATTTTTTTTTTCTGGTTCAGAGCTTTCCCGAATGGCGAAAAATGGAATGATGCGACGAGACCTGAAGAAAGCGGAGCCAGTGCGGTATAACAGCAACGACAAAGTAGAATAGGTTATAAACGCCGTGCTTATGGCACTTGTTTTGCCTCTTCAAGTATCCTCCTAGTCCGTAGTAGCAAATGAATAGCTCAAAACTCCTTATTGCCAGTACCTGCGCGGATTTTGAGTCAGCCATTGTAAATCTGGTTTCAACCAAATTATAAAGTTAAAGATCGCAGAACCTGACTGGTTAGGTGGTCGGCCAAGAAAAAATCTGGAAGTGTAACCTGCGAGGGATGAACATAAATATCGGATCTTCTGCTGTCTTAGTTAGATGAACACAAGGAGTTTAACAAAACGTACCTTGTAAAGAGGGGCGCAAATGCAGCGAAATAGAGAATGAATGAAGAATAATCGACTTGAACGATACACTATGTTGAGAGGACAAAAAAGTATGACAAGAACAATCTGCAAAAAAAAGGTTGGATTGTTTAAGCATTGACAATATATATATATATATATATATATATATATATATATATATGTGTATGGAAAGTCCAAGAATCTTACAGCAACCAAACCCAAAGGGATAGCTTCAGAAAGGGTCTTGCGGTCTTTTATCATCCAGGCAGTATCAAGCTGCAAATTTACAAGAAAACAGACCAAGGCAAGCACTGCAAGACCAGTGCCAACTAGGAACACTTCTCTGTAACCCATTTCTGTCCCCTGCTTGAATCCAAAGATGAAGGCATAGTTCACTCGATAACGTCTCCAGAAGTATATATTCGCTGCGTACGTCAGCATATGCAGAATGACATATCCAAATAGGCTGCAGGACAGTAATATTTTCTTTCAAGTGAGAGACAAAGATTGGTAATATGTACACACATATTTAAAGAACAGAATAATTGCCTGTAAAGGGGGATAATGTTGGCCATGTAAACGGGACCGTGGTCCTTGTCTAACATCTTTATATTCTCTATCTTGAAAACAACAGCTATAACTAGCACAACCGAGCAACCAGAAAAGAAACCTGTGGAACAGAGAGAAAAGGAGTTAGCCATCCATCAACTTCCTTATAAAATCACTGCATTCTTGACTCCAAGGTTTCCTTACCGGAAAAGAATGTGACTCTGTGCCTTTCTCTTTTGATTTTTGGCCTTAGATACTTCATACCTTCTCTTCGATCAGCGTTTGAAAAGTGCCTGACAAAAGTAACCTCTACTCTTTCCATGAATCTGGTTACCTAAACCAGGGCAAAGTGAATAGCCAAGTATATACAAAAAAAAAAAAGGATCCACAACAGAAGAAGTCTATACAGACCTCATCCGAGCTCCCAAGAAACGAATTATCCACTATTTTCATATAATCCAGGGACGCTTTCCTTGATGCTATCTGCAGAATGAGCAGGAGAATCCATACATCAGGCATGTCAGTTTCTCGTGCATAACTTTTCTCTGAACAAGGCTGTATGATATGTATAAAGCACTTCATATCTAACCTTCTCATACTTTTTCATGATCTTTGAACATGCCAGGAGATTGATGAAACTTGTTCACAAATCAGCAGAATCACAAACACCATATCAGTTTTAACGGTTAATAACATAATTGCTCAGAAAATAGAGACTTTTTACAGGACCTCATCCTCACCTAAATTCCTTCAGATGACGTAGTTTCTTATAGAATTCGATAAAGACGAGCCTCAATTGTACCTCTGCCTTTCTTAGTACTTTCTTGAAACTTGGTTCATCATTTTTAGAATCCCCAAAAACCCCTCTTAAGGAAGGGATACGAGATTCAAGAGAGTTTTTTATCCTCACACGCTCGAGTATTTCAAGGAGATCCTGATTGCCACCCATACCATTTCCCCTTTCATTAGCATCATTATGAGAAACGGGGACAATTTCGTTCCCGATTTGAAGGGCTTCTATCTCAGAAATACCAGTTCTGTCAACATCATGTGCCATCTCTGTATTTTCACTGCCTGCATATATACCATGATGTCAAGAATTTCAATAACAGGAACCCAACTAAGCATAGTCTGCTTTCTGGTCTCGTGTTATTTTCTTACCTGGGTTTCTCGATGCGCTCTCAGGCATAACCGTTGCGTCGCTATCAGACGGATGTTTCTCCAGTTTCAAGTTTTTGATGCCATGATCTTGCACCTTGATTCTCATCGCAATCAGTGCGTCCATCTGCTTATCTAGCAAAGCTGCCTCGCGCACCACTTCGTCCACCTTATCCTGATAAAATCTTTCAACTTTGTTCAGCTCCTCATCGAGTTTTCTGAAGAAAGTTTCTTCGATTTCCCCTCCTTCTTCATATCTCCTTAGAAAGTTTGTCCTATAAAGATTCCTCGAGTCATCTTGCCGCACTATGTCAACTCTAATCACTTGGTCCTCGATGTCCCCTGCAGTCTCAGCTCGCCTAGGGTGACAAGACAAGCCACTGAAGGACCGGTGAAGCGCTCTCTGCTGCAATGCTCTGGAGGACGTTCTAGGCTGCCTACTCTTCTTGTATTTCAATATTTCTCGAAGAATTCTCTTCAAGCCATTGTAATCAATGTAGGCTTCTACCCATTCCGGGACCATTTGCCTCTTGAATAGTTTTGCAAACTTCATCTTCTTCAATTCACTTCAGCTGATACACACTATGCATTAATGTCTCCTGAGGAGTACACACGTTCACAAGGACTCCTGAGAAAATCACAAACGAGAGAGAATTCATCATGGTTCAAATAATAATTTGAATCTTTTGGATCACCACATTGTAGTACAATGCCCGTCTTAGATTCATTCTATCGAGTTCAGGTTGTGGATCGCAATTTGGTCATGAAACAGCGAACACTAGGCTTACGAGAAACAGAGATCAGAGATCAATAAACGGACAATAAAGGCATAATCTCAGAAGCAAATTACTGCCCCGGAGAACCACGGTCCATTCCCCTAAGAACAGCCGAAAGCCTCAACAGTAGAAACTAGGGTTCTGAGATGGGAATTGACAACGAATGGCTCGATGTTTCTCGCCACGCAGATCGAGAACGGGATTTGGAAAGTGAATAGATACCTTGCCAAGGAAGAAAACACAGAAGAGGCTTTGACAGAGCTACTCGATAGAATCGTCGTGGAGTTTCTCTGCAACTTTTAGTCACGCCATGACGTTGTAGAAGAAGGAGGAGGAGAAGCGAAAATGATTTAACATGAAACGCATCTCTCTGTCGCTCGCCCTGTTCTCTAGCGGAGAGAGTGATGCAGGAGTTCGTTACGTCATGTGATCGTCTGCGGCCGAGAACACATTTCGAAGATGCGATCATTCATTATTGTCCGTTGGATGTAACGCATGGCCGAGATCATGACACGTGTTACTCCTTTAAGTTCGTGTGGCACAATGGCACTTCCCAAATTCGACGTTTTGTACCGATCTATTTGAAAAATCTCCTTTTGGTTAATATTATTATTAATATTAACAGGGGCAATTTAGTTAATAACCGAAATAACACATTTACCGCAATCGAATCAAAATTATATAAAAACGAATGGCTATTTCTCTAAAATCGAGAAAACCAAATCTGAACGGAATAAAACATAAATTTCTTTGAAAAATAACCACGAACTCAAACCAAATAGTTATAGTTTTTCTAAAATCAAGATAACCGAACCAAACCTAAACCAGAATCCAAATAAACCACACCCTATTTAATATACACATATTTGATAATTAGTTATATGGCAAACTCATTGTTGAATCTAATTTAAAGTGCCCATATTTTATATGGGAATAGAGATTTTGCATCAAAGAGAATTGCTAAAAGTGAAAGTATTTATATGATGGTGAGAAAATCAAAAGCATTAAAAAAAAACAAAGTCTGGTATATGGATAGCAAGAAGCTTTTTTATCTCTTTGGAACTAATAAAGGATGAATCATATGAAAAGGCTTTGATCAGTTTCCCACATTGTTTTGGCCATCAGAGCCTCCCCTGTCACCGCTGCAGCAGTAGAAATGCGGAAGCTTCACTCGCCCGCAACCCCTGTAATAACAAACAATAACAGCTCCTTGATTCAAAGTTTATTTGGGGTCGGC
Organism: Tarenaya hassleriana; assembly: GCF_000463585.1. Lineage (NCBI taxonomy): Eukaryota > Viridiplantae > Streptophyta > Magnoliopsida > Brassicales > Cleomaceae > Tarenaya > Tarenaya hassleriana. The sequence continues at coordinate 744,155 of NW_010966617.1, forward strand.
CGGATAAATTCTTTTTCTCCATTCATTTCGATTTTATACTATGTCTTCCGAAATTTATGAACATTGCAAAAATCATGAAAGATCTACTCATATCACTCTTTTACTTCTATGTTCTCTTCTTCTAGCCAGGACGTCTATCGGGTTACGTTTCACATGGCAAAACTAGTTTAGACGCTCCTCTTGTAATTTCTCTTCTACACATGATTGGAATCCAGACAAAGAAAAATTTCTTCGGAGTGAACTGATGAACCCAAGAGGGTCACGTGGAGTAGGGGTGTCAAACGAGCATGTTGGGTTCATTTGGCTCGGATCGTTTTGAGCTCAGCTCGTTAGGCTCGTTCCTAACGAGCCAGAAAAATTTCGGCTCAGATCACTCGCCAGTTTTCCGATCTGAACGAGCCAACTCGTTGAGCCAATGATATATAATATTTTTTATTTATATTTATTCCAAATTTAACAATAAATTTAAATAAATACATAAAAAATTACTAAAACTCTAATATCATAAACTACATAAAAAAAAGTATTGGTTGAGATTTCAAAAGATTAAAAAAAATAATCTAATAATAGTTCAATAAAAAAATAATTTAAATAGATAATAACAACAAAATATATTTTAATAACATTTTTATATTTATACTCTAATTTCCATTTAATATTTGCAATTATCACCATCATAATAATTATGATATTTATAATATCATATGAATGATATGAAAAAAATATAAAATTATATTAGAGTTTTTTATATAAATTTAACTTTTTAAAAAAAAAAAATCAGCTCGTTGAGCAGGTTGTCAGCTCGTCGAGCCATGCATCCAATGAGCCTGGCTCGTTAGACTCGTTTTTTAATGAGCTAAAAAAATCATGACTCAGATCGCTCGTTTTCTGGTGAGCCACGAGCCGGCTCGCGAGCCGAGCTCGTTTTGACAGCCCTAATGTGGAGAATGATTTTAGGTCAGCCAAGAAGAAAAATGAAGTTCTTCCAAGAAAGTAGGATTTGGGTTTTCACCCGGTGATGGTGAAAGGAACAGAACATGCAGTTGCCAAGATTCTATGCTAACTCTTCTGCAAGAGAACCCTTGTTCACTGAAAAAAGATGGATGGTTTAGAACTATCGACAGTAACGAGAAAAAGGAGACCGAATGAATTCCTACCTGCAGCGAATGATCACTGGAGTAGGTTTAAGAGCCTTTGGTCCGTTTCTTATTCCTCTCTTGTGCCGAGAAACCTGCATTATCAACGACGAAAAGCTTCGATGAAAACCTTTCTTTCTCAAGGCTTACACATCGACCCTTTCAGATAATGCAAGAGAACCCTTTCTAATGCTTGTTATATAATCCATTACCATCTCAGAAGACACCAACGGAAAGCTCAAGACTTTTGAAACTGAAAGAGCAAATGCAATCAAATCAAGCAGAAAGCTCGAGACTTTTGAAACTAAAAGAGCAAAGGGCAATCAATGATTCAAATCAAGCAGAAAGCTCAAGACTCCTGAAACTAAAGCAAATGCAACCACATCAAGCAGAAAGCTCGAGAATTCTGCCTCTGTTCCAAAGAGATAAGCTGTCGTTAAGGATCTCTACCGACCAAGAAAAACCCTAAAAACCCTAGGAGGATCGTATTCAAGCTAAAGTCTAAAACCCAGATACCGAACAGGCTATTAACATATGGAGCGACCATACAAAATCGAACAAACAGAATGTTAAAACCTCAAACGCCGTAAGGCTGAAAATTTGAATTCGAAGTGAGCGAAAAGCAGTTGAGTTTAGGGTTCCACAACCTTCTTTTTGGGCACAGCCATGAGCTCCATGGATCCACCAAAAGAGAACCCAAATCCGATACCCTTTTCGTCAACAGAACCCGATTGATCCTGATGGAACTCCGGCAAAACCAACGGCGGCGGCGCGACGGGACGATCGACGGCGCCGCCGGCCATGGGAGGTGGCATTGCGGCCACGTGGCTCAAGCTTCGGCATCCCAATACACACCCCGAGTTAACCGCAGCGCGTTTTACGGTCGCCAGTCTCAACGCCATTGATGCTCTTCTAGAGCTGACGGAAGACTGATACTACCAGGGTAACTTGGAAAAGAGCGAACAGGGTGAGAACGAACTAGGAAAATGGACGAAACGTGGAAACGACGCCGTCTTCTTCCATAGGATATAACCATCGTGCCGTTTGTACATTAGAAGGATGCAAACCTTGTCGGCCAAACTCATGTTGGTGGTAAAAGCGTAAATAACTGAAGTTTTCTGCCTATATATCCTAAAACAGAGTAATTTGAGAATATAATCTGCGTTGGAGTTGAAAAGCGGAGTGAACGCACCGAATCCATCGCAGTTCGAATTTAGCCATCGATCTGATTCTCTGGTAAGTCAAATCTGTTGCTGATCATGAATCCATGTACTACTAGAACTTATTCATGAATTCGTTTCGAATCGCTTACTCGTATATGTTTCCCCGTTTCAATTTCGTAAAAGCTGAGTGTATTCCTGTGCGGATGGATTCGAAATTTGCTATCGTTGCTTTACCAATCGGATGGTGCATTGGACTCGTTCTAGAAACTAAAACTCGAATCAGCTATTCGTTTCGATCAAGATTCCTATGTTCCGAATCCCACCGGCTACCGTTGTATCGTTTCTGCCCACGCTGGACCCTGTTGTCAATCTGATCAATTGATCTAGGGTTTAGTTGAAATTGCTTGATTTACTTGAAAAAGCCCCTAAATTTTGATTGTAGAAGATGGGGAAGGACTCGAAATCGAAAGAAGCAAAGGGTAAGGGAAAGCAAGCGAGTGGAAGTGATGAAGGTGGTTCTAAGGGGAAAGGCAAGTCTGGGAAAGGTTCAGATGGGCTTGGAACGTGCACCTATGTCAAAGGTTATTGTCTTCTGATGCTCATGTTTCTGTGTGACGAATTCTGATAAACTTTGTTGGTTTAAAAGTTTGCAATTTTTTTGCATTGTACATGTAAATATTCGTCTCACAATGTGTATCATTGGAGTTTTTCTTGTTATTTTTTATTTCAGCGAGGCATGTTCTGTGTGAGAAGCAAGGGAAGATCAACGAGGCATACAAGAAGCTACAGGACGGTTGGTTGAGCAATGGAGACAAGGTTCCTCCTGCTGAGTTTGCAAAGGTGAAAACCCCAATCTTCCTAAAAAAACTCGATTTGAGATAGTCAATATATGCATGTTTTTATCTGGTTTTACTGATAAATATATCCCAAAAGAGATTATAAAGGTTTTAATTTATGACAACATTCCATCACATGTATATTGCCGTCATATTTGGTTTAATAGTGTTATACTCGTGCAATCAAACCATGATTACTGTTGTTGAATGTTGATTTTGCATGTCTAACCTTTGGTATTACTTCTCTATATCAGGTTGCAGCAGAGTACTCAGAGTGCCCGTCCGGGAAAAAGGGTGGGGATCTTGGATGGTTCCCTCGGGGTAAGATGGCGGGTCCATTCCAAGAAGTTGCATTCAACACCCTGGTCGGAGCCACCAGCGCTCCTTTTAAATCTACGTACGTGATTCTCTCTTCCAATTCACATAGCAGAAACCCTAGTTCTACTGTGTATTCGCATAGAAAGTTTTCGACTTTACATTTTGCAAAGACTGTAATGTGATTATAATCATTCAGATATCATCGGGTATCGATAGACGATAATGATGACTGGCCAACCTGATTTGATATTATTATCATTCACAACCAATCACCGTATCATCGATAATGCTCTCATAAGTTGTTATGTGATCACAGGCACGGATACCACATAATCTTGTGCGAGGGAAGGAAGAACTAAAACATAGATCCATGCTTCTCATAATGGAGTTCTTGCTACTGTAACTTAGATCCTTGCTCTTATGGAGTTCTTGCCCAAATATTTTCAGCTTTATGTCTTTTTCTTTTCTTTTCTTTTCTTTTCAAGTTTCAACTCTGTATTTAGTTTTAAATAATGAATCAGGTTATTCCCATCATGAAACTTGGGATTATGGTCATTGCCAGAGAAGGAAACATGAAATGGAATGATGATGGATCGTTTTGTTAGATGGTGTTTCTTTATTTAGTTTTTTTTTTTGGTAAAATAGAAGCCCGAAGTTTAATTATCAGCAAACCTAAAACTCAGTTCAAATGCACCTGGATACTGTCTGCAAAGTAATTCTTATAAATGGGTCGGTTTACTCTGAACCGTTGACCCAATTAGTTTCAACTTTGACCGGTTTAGACACCATATCAGACATTCATGTTTTCTAAAAGACAGAAACTTTGCAAGGACAAGAGTCAGGACTCACCAGACAAGTTTTAAAGACAGAACACACCAAAGAAGTGAAAACACACACACACTACCTAAACCCCTCTAAAAACAAGACAATATAAAGATTGTTAGCTGATTCTTAGATGACTCATAAGCTTTCACCATCTTTTCCAAATCCTCAACAACATTTAACCCTGCAAACTGATATAAAAGAACTCAAGAACTCCATCACTCTGCAACATTTTTTCCCATCTTACTCGTAAAAATGTCGGTATTTGTTGTGGTGGCTTGCATGGTTATGTCATGGCTCTTCCTTCACAGGTGGAGCCAGAGGAACAAGAAAGGTCCAAAGACTTGGCCTTTGGTAGGAGCAGCTATTGAGCAGTTGATCAACTTCGACAGAATGCATGATTGGCTCGTTGAGTACCTGAAAGTGTCGAGAACGGTTGTTGTCCCGATGCCCTTCACCACCTACACTTACATAGCTGATCCTATCAATGTCGAACACGTCCTAAGAACCAACTTCTCCAACTACCCAAAGGTGAAACAAACATAAAAAAATCCAAACTTTGATGCTTTTTCAGATGAGAAATGCATACAAACTATCATTAGATGAATGTATATATGTTGTGGGAGATGGGGTTTTCAATGAGTGTTTCTTTTCTTTTTCTTATTTCTGTGTCTGAATGAAAGGGCGAGACTTACCATTCATACATGGAAGTTCTGTTGGGAGACGGGATTTTCAATTCAGACGGTGAGATCTGGAAGAAGCAGAGGAAAACCGCAAGTTTTGAGTTTGCTTCAAAGAATCTCAGAGATTTCAGCACTGTGGTGTTCAGAGAATATAGCCTCAAGCTCTTCAGCATCCTTTGCCAAGCATCTTTCACAGACCAACAAGTAGATATGCAGGTAAGTCCCCTCCCAAAATCTGTAAACCAAATTTCTTTTCTTTTTCTCTCCAACATTTTTTTTTTCTTTTTGATTTTTTTGCTATAGGAATTGTTGATGAGAATGACTCTGGACTCCATATGTAAGGTGGGATTTGGTGTGGAGATAGGAACTTTGGCTCCAGATCTTCCAGAGAATCGTTTTGCTCAAGCTTTCGATATGGCAAATATAATTGTAACACTTCGCTTCATAGATCCTCTTTGGAAGTTGAAGAAATTCCTTAACATCGGGTATGAGGCAATGCTCGATAAGAGCATTAAAGTCATCGATGATTTCACCTATTCTGTCATAAGAAGACGGAAAGCGGAAATATCAGATGCTCGGAATTCACTTGACAACAACAACAAGGTAAAACAGCTACAGCTCAGATGTATTCATTAGTCAAAGAGTACATATTCACTAGTGATTAACTGATCAGACAGTGAATATACCAGATGAAGCACGATATACTATCGAGATTCATCGAGATTAGTGAGGACCCAGGAAGCGAATCAACCGACAAAAGCCTCAGAGATGTTGTCCTCAACTTTGTCATTGCCGGAAGAGATACAACAGCAACAACTCTCACATGGGCAATATACATGATCCTTATGCATGAACATGTATCCGAGAAACTTTGCATGGAGTTAGAAGAACTCGAAAGAGAAAGAGCTAAAGAGGCTAAGATTTCACTGCAACAATGTGATATAGAGGATTCCAACTCATTCAATGAGAGGGTAACCAAATTTGCAGGACTATTGAATTACGATTCCTTGGGGAAGTTGCAGTATTTACATGCTGTGGTAACAGAAACACTTCGTTTGTACCCTGCTGTTCCTCAGGTATGCAGCATTTCCATTTCTACTAAAACATAAAAAGTGAAACCAATAGAGAGAAAAATGTAACATTTTTCACAATTTTAGGACCCGAAGGGCGTATTACAAGATGACATCTTACCCGACGGTACACAAGTAAAAGCAGGAGGGATGGTCACATATGTTCCTTACTCAATGGGTCGTATGGATTACAACTGGGGTGCAGATGCAGAATCTTTTAACCCCGAAAGATGGCTCAAAGATGGAAACTTCCAGAATGCATCTCCATTCAAGTTCACAGCTTTCCAGGTGTGTAATAGATTTATAAACGAGAAAAATCCCACCGAAAATGCTAGAAGTATAATAAACATATAATATATGATGGCTAACCAGATGGGATATGACTGCAGGCTGGACCTAGGATATGCTTGGGAAAGGATTCAGCCTATCTTCAAATGAAAATGGCACTTGCAATCCTTTGCAGATTCTTTAAGTTCAGTTTGGTGCAGAATCATCCCGTGAAGTACCGAATGATGACTATCCTATCCATGGCACATGGTCTGAAGGTCACGGTATCGAGACGTTTGTAGTGGAAACCACAACCTGGGTATGACAGAGTGAAGATTAATAAGTGAAACACATACATAGTTAAATCCCTGTGGAAATGATCTAAGAAGAATTATAAATCTCACGGCCATTGCTTGTCATACCACCACATATGATCTACAACCATTGTACATCTCTAAATTTTGTCTCTAAATTCTTCTTTGCTTACATCTAACTTGCAGTAAATGAATGAAACACCTACCAGAAGAATGAACACTTATCATTGTCACTTTAAGGTAATCTTCAGGTAAAGATCAACCAACACTTGAGGGGGGAGGGGGGGGGGGAGATGCACACTTTCGATACCAAGCAGACAAGACATTGTGTTGCCAAAGAGAATTTAAGATCAAGGCATCACAATGGATCCATTTTCAAAATTTTTGATCGCAAACAATTGAATATGAATTCATTTTTACTTTCAGAGATTATGTATGCATCACCAGAACCTACTGGAATTAGACAACACCAACCAGAACAAACTAAGCTAAAGCTACTCAATCTAAACGTCTTGGAAACCGTAACTATCCTACCTAAAGATTCAAAATTTCTTATCAAAGGGAAAATCAAGAAAAAACCCACAAGAGAAATCATGCTCATAACTGTGCTGTACTAAGAAATTTTACTGTTCAAGCAAAGAGAATGTCCAGAATGACGGTAGGGGAGAAACTTCAAAGATCCTGCCTAATGGAAGGATATGACATAATATCTCCAGCTATATTATTCTCAAATCACATCCCTAATTTTATGCTTTATTGTTGCCTAGAATATTGGCTATTCATTACTTAATCGTTGATTATATATGCTTATATATTCATATATTATTATTAATGAGAATATAAGAAAAACATTTCTCTTATATGGTATCAGAGCTTCGGTTTTTATTATAATTTTTTTTTCTAATCAACAATGTTGGTTGAAGGCGAAAGCGATGATGAAGGTGACGATGATATACTAAATTCAATAGTATCATCGTCTTGAATATCGTCCTATATTTCTTTTGCTTTTTTTTTTCTCCGACGACGGTGTTCATCAGCATCAACCCTAGCTGACATGCTGCCTTTTTCTTTTCTTTTTCGACGACGTTCGTTTATCGCCGTCAACCTAGCCGTTGTGAGATCTTTAAACCTAGATTTTATCTCCTTTCGATTGGAAAACTCCGATCTTCGATCCGCGTATTTGCATCACTTTTTTTTTTTCTCTCCAACGACTTCACTGCTAAACTATCACGCATTATGCATCACGCTTTTTGCGTCTTTACTTCTTCTTCTTTTTTCGGCCTAGCCGTCGTAATTTTTTTTTACTGCCGACCTCATTGTCGTGCAACCCAACTCGCGCATACGCGCCGCACATTTGTGCCATATCAGTCTCTGAGATTACCGTTTCATTCAAGAATTAGTGTCAGATGGCAACTTCGGATGACTCATATGATATCTCAAGATCAACTTGCAGATGCACTCACCAAATCTCTTCCGCGCACACGCTTCGATCATTTTCGGATCAAGATTGGACTCGCTCACGAGCCTCATCTTGCGGGGGCATAATGGAAAGATATGACATAATATCTCCAGCTATATTATTCTCAAATCACATCCCTAATTTTATGCTTTATTGTTGCCTAGAATATTGGCTATTCATTACTTAATCGTTGATTATATATGCTTATATATTCATATATTATTATTAATGAGAATATAAGAAAAACATTTCTCTTATACTGCCTTCACCATAGAGAGAGAGAGAGAGAGAGAGAGAGAGAGAGAGAGAGAGAGAGAGAGAGAGAGAGAGACAGATTCACATCATTCTCCGGATTCTCCTCTACGACGTAAAACCAAATGCCGCCCAAAAGAGAGATGGTACAGCAGCTCGAGGACGCTGTAGAACAGCAATGGAGACGGGTCTGTACAAACGCGAACAAGAACTCATTGGGTATTTCGTAAAATTCTAAGCCCAATTTAACCCATTACGGCCCGTCCCGTAATGCCTACGAATATTCCCTGCGTGAAGTTCAGGCTTCATAGAATCCTTATAATGCAATTGAGACACACCAACACGGATCGCGTTTGACCTGTTCTTCGTCGGGTTCCGGAGTTCGTCGTCCAGTTTCTGTGGAGCTCATCGGGTAAAGGTTGCAGATTTTCGTTTAAATTTATCCATTGATTTGCTTTATCGTGCAGATTTGCCATAAGTTCGTTGATTAGTAGCAAATAAGGAAAAAAATCTAGTGAAGGTTCTGAAATTCTTATGTGATCTTCTTCCAGCCCTTTTGCCAGACTCTTAGTGATGATCTTTTTATTTTGTGATCGGTATCTAAAGATAGCTTTTTGCACATTTTTGTTTGAGAAAATGGGTTGACGTTAGATTTGGTTATCATGTATTGATCTTGAACTTGGATGGTAAAGCATAGAGGAAGACAGAGAGAATTTAAGGTTCTGGATAATTGGTTGTACATGAAAACAGACAGATGATGTTGTAAAGTATTGATGTCGATTTCTTGGACAAGGTAGATCTTGGATTCGCCTAAAGAACCGATAATTTCTTGTCCGAAGATGGAGGATGTCAAGGAGAAGGAGCTTTCTGATGACAACAACAAGAACATTGAAGATGAGAAAGATTCAGACAAGATGAAAGATCATGAGATTTCTCCCTCTAAGCTCGCGGTAATACAATAAGCGAAATTCTGGAATATTTTCGAAGTTGGTTTGCCTCTAGGAGATGAAAATTCACTTGCACTGGGCACATTGATCAGTGATGTTCGAATGGGTTTGATGTTTTTGTCTAGTTCATGATATAGGATACTTATATTCCAATATTTCATGGCCTTATACGTTCTACCAGAGAATCTTTAAGGTTTTGGGTTTTCCCTCTGCAATATTTGTTTATCTTAATGCTGATATAGTGACGATGATCAATTCAATTGTTGATTTGTGTAGGAAGACGCAATCAAGAAAAAGTACGGAGGATTGTTGCCAAAAAAGCACCCGTTGATAGCTAAGGTAGCGTAAATTTACCGAGCACATAGAAAAGTCGTCTCCTTTTACTGGTGTATTTGCTGGTTTTTATGATCATATATATATACTAGAGAAGATGATGTAGCTGTGTTTATCCATTGTTCAAGGATCATGAACGGGCGTTTTTTGACTCGGCGGATTGGGCACTGGGAAAGGTGATTCTTCTATATCAATCTTTACTTACTTTCATTCGTTAATGGATATACGTAGTAGCTTTGAATAGTTTCTAAAGGGAATGGAGAGCAAAACCCTAATGTCTTGAATTCGATGTGTTCATCAGCAAAAAGGGCAAAAGCCGAAAGGATCTCTTGAAGCCCTTCGCCCGAAACTGCAGGTAAGAGTAAAATTACCCTTTTTTTTCCTTTGCTATGTAATCTTCTTCAAGTTTCTAACTTTAATCGGTCTTCTGACATGCAATGTAACAGCCAACACCACACCAGCAACTGAGAACTAGACGCTTGGCTTATGCTTCGGATGATAACAATGAAGGTAATGCACAAAAAGATGAATTCACGGCCCTTTTTTTACCGTTCTATTGATATATCAGATATCTGTTTTGATCAGAATCCGAGGACGAAAAGATCGATGATCAAAGCTGTTCATCGTCAGCTGTTGTTAACAGCAGCTTGAAGGAAAATGGCGAAGAAGGTAACATGGAAAGCAACTCCAAGACTGAACATAGCGAGATTTCTTGATGAACAACAGCACTAAGTGGCATTTTACCCTCACAGAGAGTCTGAATAACAGACAAAAACCCGTTCCCAAAATCCGTTAAAGGGTTGCTGTATTAATGATTTATTATGGCCCTTGTGATATCATTACAATCTTTATGCACTTATTTTCAGCTTTTCCATTCAGACATCTTTAGTCAAGATATCTGTTTTGTGTAGACAGTGATGTGTGCATGTAAAACTAAATATTCATCGGTGATTACGAGGAACATTTTGTCGTCTTCCCCGTGGCGGAAGTTCCGCTGGTGATTTTTAAGGCACGTGAGCTAAATCGGGAAGACCATACACAGAAGAATCACGTTCCGACACAGTCTTCCTTCCACAATCTCTGATCTTGTGGAAAAAGGCATTTCCTTGAAGCCACCGCTACGACGCCGTTTCTTCCCATCCGTCCCTCCTTACACGCTTCCGGCTCCACGGTTGCTTCCCCTTCTCCTTGTTTTGTAAAGATCGTATTTTTCTGCATAATTTAGCTAGAAAAAGATTATTGAACTTTTCTCAATGTTTGACTTTGCTGTGAAAGAACGAGATCGTTCGTGGTAAAGTTTGATACTTTGCGTAGATTTATGAGAACATGGAAAACCCTTTGGACTCTAATGGCAGAATTTGTTTTGGGTTTAACTTGGAACAGAACTGGAAACGATTTCTGTTGTCTGTCGGATCCATATCAAAGGACCTGATATGATAATGTAATGCCATGTAATGTCCTAAAACCTGCTTGTGTTAGGACATGAGGAACACAACGCATCCTCGAAGGCCAGATTGGTATCAAGGGTTTTTCGCTTGGTTTCTATCCAAATTCATGGCCTCTTACGAGGCAGAGGTCAGTATTGTTCTCAAATCTACAGTACTGTATTAATGGTTTGATCTCACGAAACTTATATTGTTTTCCATTTCTTTGTTCTTTTGCTTAGGTTGCGAGTTACAAGATGAAGCTGTTTGACAAACTGGTGGAAAAGGCTGAGAAAGTGTTGGAAATCGGCATCGGGACAGGACCGAATCTGAAGTACTACGCTGGTAATAAGAATGTTTCTGTTTATGGTGTGGACCCGAATCCCATGATGGAGAAGTATGCTCGTGAATCAGCTGCAGAAGCCGGTCTGGAACCAGAAAAATTCAGATTCATCCATGCAGTAAAGTCTTGATATCGAAAAAGTGTTACCCTTTATCCGTTAATCCATATCCATTGATGATACGTATCCAGTTGGTGTTGTTTTCAGGTCGGAGAATCGATACCATTAGACGATGCATCTGTTGATGCAGTCATTGGGACACTCGTTCTATGTTCTGTCTCAGATGTAGCTCAAACACTCAGTGGTATGAACTTGCCAGAAAGCTCCATTGCCACTATTTAATCGAAAACTCCATTGTTAAAACTCGTGAGAAATCTGCTTTCTTGTATATTTACCGTTCTCCCATGGTTTTGTGTTCTTCCAGAGATAAAGCGAGTGCTTAGACCAGGGGGAGCCTATCTTTTCATGGAGCATGTGGCTGCAGAAGGTAAGGAAGAACCCTTTCAAAATCACAAAATTTGGATGCAAATCCGAAACAAAATCAAAGATCTGTTTTTTTTTTTTTTGCGCAGATGGGTCGATTCTGAGGTTTGTGCAGAATCTGTTGGATCCATTGCAGCAAGTAGTTATAGATGGATGCCATTTAACGAGACGGACAGGAGAGTACATTTCGGAAGCTGGCTTTAATGGCGGCCAACAGATCAACAAGGTCTCTGTGTATAGCTTTCCACATATGAGCTCTCATGTTTATGGCGTCGCCTACAAGTGAAAACAAAAACTCTGAGAGGACGAACAATTCTATACCTTAAAGCTTTCACATTTGAATAATTTTCGGCCTGTATATCCAAGGGAAAAAACAGAGAGGCTATACTCATTGCCTTCTTCCTCTGCCACTGTCACGGCAGCGGAAAACATATATATATATATATATGTACCACAACGAATATCTTCTCTTTCGTGTCTGTAGTCGATGAGCTGATGACCCTGATGACGATCCAACATTCTCGTCAAATCCAAGGAAACATCACATGGATCCAACACACAAACCAAGCAAAACAGCTATTAGGCCGAAAGTCGACCCCGCTTCTTACACGAGTGCAGTCGGGAGTTTGAGGTACCTTGTTAACATTCGTCCTTATTTAACATTCTCTGTAAGAGTTGTAAGCAGATTCATCGTTCATGGAATCTCCAACCACGTATCATTTGGTCGCGGTGAAGCAAATCCTCCGCTACATGAGAGGAACGATAACATTCGGTTATACCTGTACTTTCGCACGAGACAAGGCAAACAAACTCGAGCTGATAAGATATTGCGACACTGATAGTGGCCGCACCCTCAAAACGGAGTATGCGGTGGCGACTACAGGAGCTTACCGAGGAATATGGCTCGGGACGACTATCAAAGAAACTCAGGAATGTTCAATCGAGCAAAGATCGTGCCACGAATCGAGAACGAATGGACGATAACAGAATCCAATACATCACAACATAAGCAAATACATCGAAAAGGTGTCAATTTTGACAAGAGATCCGAAACTCGGTTCGGTCCCGTCCAAAAAAATAGCGGACTTTGAGCCAAGATATTTAGACTCAAAATTTTCGATTTTTTGGGTCGAGTTCGATTCGGGTTGGTCCGAAAAGTCCGATAATTTTTTAAAAAAAAATCTTTAAAAAAAAAGAAAATTGGGTCGATCTGACACTTAGACCGAAATCTATAGGACCAGATTTCAAATTTGATGATATAAGCCCAAAAACAATCGGATCGATCTGAGACCAAACCCAAAACCTTCGAATCGAGCGCGAGCTCAGACCGGATCCAACCGTGCCCGCGCGATTGGCACCCTGCATAGACATCAAATATCATGTGTGAACACATATGGTCAACTTCTATACAGTTTTTTATATTGGTATAAATATATCCAACCTTTAAAAAAAAGTTGATGACTACAAATAAAAATGCTTAGGCAACGAATCATCGCCATCGGGCCCACAATCTCCTATCTCTTCATTATTGCATATTCCTAGTCTCTATTTTGTCTCAGCGGACAAGAAAGGTCACTGTATTCAAGCACTCGGTCCGTCATCGGACATCCAGAAAATCAGAGTCCGTGTCTTACAAGTCCGTTTGCAATGCAGATCTTGAATTCACCGCTTTCACCACCGATTTTGTCGGCCAAAGATTCAACTCGCGGAATGGTCAGATCTTCACGAGATTATGTTCGTGTCGGAACACAGAAGAATCACGCTCCGACACAGTCTTCCTTCCACAATCTCTGTTCTTGTGGAAAAAGGCATTTCCTTGAAGCCACCGCTACGACGCCGTTTCTTCCCATCCGTCCCTCCTTGCACGCTTCCGGCTCCACTGCTTCCGGCTCCATGGTTGATTCCCCTTCTCCTTGTCTTGTTTCGTATTTCATGGATATGGTAAATTTTGATTTCTGGGTTATAAAACCCTTGGCTTGTTTACTTGTTTTGAATGTAAAGACCGTATTTTCTGCATAATTTAGCTAGACAGGGGTTATTGAACTTTTCTCAATGTTTGACTTTGCTGTGAAAGAACGAGATCGTTAGTGGTAAAGTTTGATACTTTGCGTAGATTTATGAGAACATGGAAAACCCTTTGGTCTCTAATGGCAGAATTTGTTTTGGGTTTAACTTGGAACAGAACTGGAAACGATTTCTGTTGTTTGTCGGATCCATATCAAAGGACCTGATATGATAATGTAATGCCATGTAATGTCCTAAAGCCTGCGTGTGTTAGGACATGAGGAACACAACGCATCCTCGAAGGCCAGATTGGTATCAAGGGTTTTTCGCTTGGTTTCTATCCAAATTCATGGCCTCTTACGAGGCAGAGGTCGGTATTGTTCTCAAATCTACAGTACTGTTTTAATGGTTTGATCTCAGAAACCTATAATGTTTTCCATTTCTTTGTTCTTTTGCTTAGGTTGCGAGTTACAAGATGAAGCTGTTTGACAAACTGGTGGGAAAGGCTGAGAAAGTGTTGGAAATCGGCATCGGAACAGGACCGAATCTGAAGTACTACGCTGGTAATAAGAATGTTTCTGTTTATGGTGTGGACCCGAATCCCATGATGGAGAAATATGCTCGCGAATCAGCTGCGGAAGCCGGTCTGGAACCAGAGAAATTCAGATTTATCCATGCAGTAAAGTCTTGATATCGAAAACGTTTTACCCTTTAATCCAGTCATCCATTGATGATACGTATCCAGCTGGTGTTGTTTTCAGGTCGGAGAATCGATACCATTAGACGATGCATCCGTTGATGCAGTCATTGGGACACTCGTCCTCTGTTCTGTCTCAGATGTAGCTCAAACACTCAGTGGTACAATGCTTTCTTCACGTCCATGAACTTCTCAGAAAGCTCCATTGCCACTATTTAATCCAAAAACTCCATTCAATTGTCGATACACTATTCTTAAACTCGTCTGCATTAATTGAGACTAGGGTTTGTAATGTTACAGTTTCCATGGTTTTGTATTCTTCAGAGATAAAGCGAGTGCTTAGACCAGGAGGAGCCTATCTTTTCATAGAGCATGTGGCTGCAGAAGGTAAGGAAGAACCCTTTCAAAATCTGTAAGATTGAATGCAAATCCAAAACAAAATCCGTTTTCTTTTTTTTTTTTTGGGGCAGATGGGTCGATTCTGAGGTTTGTGCAGAATGTGTTGGATCCATTGCAGCAAGTAGTTATGGATGGATGCCATTTGACGAGACGAACAGGAGAGTACATTTTGGAAGCTGGCTTTAATGGCGGCCAAGAAATCAACAAGATCTCTGTGCATAGCATTCCACATGTGAGCTCTCATGTTTATGGTGTCGCCCACAAGTGAAAAAAAAAAACTCAGAGAGGACGAACAATGTTATATTCAAAGGCACTCATTGTCTTCTTCCTCTGTCACTGTCACGGCAATGGAAAACATCGACATTTGTATACCACAGCATGAATATCTCTTTCGTATCTGTAATCGTTGAGCTGAAAACCCTAATGACGAGCCTACATTCTTCACCGATCTCGTCGATCGGATATTTGCCTCGACGATCCATTAGAGCTTCCCGACATCATCGTGTTCTTGTCGAAGCCCAGAAGATTCACGTCCCGACAGAAGATGACGGCTCCTGCAGGTTTTGTTCTTGCGGAAGACGGCGTTTTCTCCGAGCTGCTGCCACGACGCCGTTTCTTCCCCTCCATCCCCTCGACGCTTCCGCTTCCACGGCGGTCTCTCTCTCTCGCGCGATATCGATCGATTTCCTTCACCTGATTAGCATGGATTAACCCATAAAGAGTTGAGCTTTTTCCTCTTAGACATGATTTTAGCTGCATGGGAGATGGTTTCTGGATATGGGTCTCGAATTTTATCAGATTTATTGCCCCCAGATGCAGAGTTTGCTAGTGCTAAAGTTTGGTACTTTGTGTAGGTTTCGCCCAAAATCGAAGTAATTAGGGTTTATAACCTGAATCTGGGATCTGGGTTGTGTTGTTTTTAGGATGGTTTCAAAAGAATTCACCCTCCAAGGCCTGGTTGGTACGAAGAACTCTCTGCTTGGTCGATGAACACAGGGATGCAATCTTATGAAGCAGAGGTTAGGGTTCATCATTTGGATCCATTGCCATGTTTCTCCATTTGACAGACAGACTGATATCTGTATATCATCTTCCTATTCGAGATTGCCGGCTACAAGATGAAGCTCTTTGATAATTTGGTGGGGAAAGCAGAGCAAGTGTTGGAGATTGGCATAGGAACAGGCCCTAATCTCAAGTACTACGCTTCTATTCCAAATGTATCAGTCCTTGGTCTGGACCCGAATGCTAAAATGGAGAAATATGCCCGGAAATCCGCTGCAGAGGCCGGTCTGAAACCCGAAGACTTTAGATTCATTCGTGCGGTATGTGATGATATCTATATGCCGTATCATCATCATCGATTTCTTTGTTCCATCAGTTGACTACTGTGATATCTATATGGTTGGTCTGATACAAGGTTGGAGAGGCTATGCCATTAGGTGACGCCTCCATTGACGCGGTCATTGGAACACTCGTCCTTTGCTCGGTCTCGGACGTGGCCCGAACACTCGAGGGTAAGTGCTCTTGCCCCCATTTACGGCCGTATTTCGCACGTCAACGAACACATTATATACTTTTGACCACAAGCTTCCATGGATTTGGGTCACAGAGATAAAGCGAGTGCTGAGACCTGGAGGGGTTTATCTGTTCATAGAGCATGTTGCAGCTGAAGGTATCAGATCAAAAACCCTTTTCGAAAATCCATTGCAGAGGGACGACGAACGTCGATTTTTGTCTTTCCGGGTGGGATTTAAACTTTGTGCAGATGGATCGGCTCTTAGGTTTGTGCAAAATGTGTTGGATCCATTGCAAGAAATAGTTGCAGATGGATGCCACCTCACCAGAAGAACTGGAGATTCCATCTCAGAAGCTGGATTCAGTGGAGGTGCAGAAATCAACAAGGTCTCCTTGTCTAGTGTCTCATATATAAGCTCTCATGTATATGGAATAGCTTATAATTAATATATATATCAAAGGAATATTCACTATATAAAAAATAAATATCTATACGTTACAGTGACGATGAAAATCTAAATAACTTGTAACTTTTGTGTTCTGTTTGCTATATTGAAAGAGAACAATTTAACTTGAATTTCGTATATGTTATATTGAGGCGGATTTACGTCTCTCACAATTGGGCCTGATACGTGGGCCTCGGCCCAAAATAGGTACGAGACTTTATTAGATAACCTAGAAACAATAATTGGATTTGGAGGTATAATGTTTACGAATTTGCCATTTAAAAAAAAAAACTATCAGAAACTATGTTGATTTTGTAATTTGACACTGGTTGGTCTGACTTTAATTAAGTAATCAAATGAATATTATATGTTTCTGCTATCTAATTGAATCATAAATTTCTTTTTTATTCTAATTAAACATTAAATGCGATTTTAATATTCAATCGGGATATCATATGCACCAAAATCAACTGTAGATCAGTTTTTTTATTAAATATCAAAATATTAAATTAGTATTTTATTTAAATATTGTATATAAATACCCGAACTTTTACAAAAATCCTAAATAAATATCTGAACTATAAAATTTCTAAATAAATATTTGAACTTTTTAAATCTTCTATATAAATACTCAAATTTTTAAAAATTTATCAAATCAAATCAAAATCTATTGACGACGTTAAACTTATAATAGAATCCGTCGACAATTGATGACTTAATCGTCAGCGAATATTATTTTATTTGGTAAATTTTTAAAATTTTGGGTATTTATGTGAAATTTTTGAAAAGTTTATGTATTTATTTGAGAATTTTATAGTTTAGATATTTATTTGATATCTTTATAAAAGTTCAAATATTTATATGAGATTTTTTTTTTTAAATATTAAAAATTGGGTGCATAAACCACTATGTCAATTTATAGTAATTCTATATTGAAAAAATGAAAAGAAAAGTTCAACCTCTCAGACGATAATGAAATCCAATATAGCCATAACTACTGAGTACAATATATATATATATATACACACACACACATATTCCCCTGTATTAGGATACAAATAATTCAGATTAACGATTCTAATTTCATCACTAATTAAAGATGTTAGAGAATGTAGATAATATATTTTATAATATAGTTTATATATTATTATATTTATTATTTACCTTAGATTTTCTTATTATACAAGTAATTTTTTTATGAATGTATTTATCTCCATATACAATAATTCTAAACTTTGAATAATAAATGTTCAATAATATTTTATTCAAATATTCATAATACTCAAAGATGCAATACAAATTATATTTTTTTAATATTATCATTTGCTCATTTACTTGCAGAGATTGTCTTTAAATGTATCCGTCGATTCGGTATCTATATAATCATATCTACTAATAATAGTGTGGTTCTTTTTCTAATTTTAATTTCTTTAATCGGGTCGGAAGGTTATATTATTCAATATTTCTATAATTTCATCTACCAACCATTGAAACATCCGCCACAAAAAATAATAATAATAATATTTTTTTTTCCATCGAACCAACCACAAGCAAGCAAGCAACGACCTTCTTCTATTTGTCGAAAAGACCAACCGTTACAACTGTTGGCTCTGGACCATTTTTTTTTTAAACCTAAAATAAAAAAAAAAAGAGGGAGGAATTTTCAAAATAAATAAATAATATTATCCTCTTTGTTTCGACGATGATATTACCAATCTATTCATTTATTTATTTATTAAAAAAAATCGCACCATTTTATTTTTGGTATAAATTGGAGACGACAAAAGAAGCCGAACGTTGGCATCAGAAACGGGGTTTTAACCCTAATAACCCACTTGGGTCGCAGCAATTTCAGGGTACACCACCGAAAAAAAAAAAAAAATTTGCGACCTTATTACGACTAGTATATAACTAATATACAACTAAAATAAGAGTAGTTTATTAGTCGTAATAAGTTGTATATTAGTTATATATTAGTCGTAATAAGGTCGCAAATTTTTTTTTTTTTTTCGGTGGTGTACCCTGAAATTGCTGCGACCCAAGTGGGTTATTTGAGTAATATTCCCATCAGAAACTCCAAATAAAATACAAAAATTAATTATGATTATCTCGTCGATATTCGGAAAGAAATGATAAAATTTTAAAAAAGAAAAGAAAAGAAAAGCGTCGCAATTTAGAAGATACGATGTGGTCTGCAATAGCAGCAGACAAAATAACGAAAGGTTACAAAGCGAAGAACATGTTACCAAATTTTGCACATGAGCGAGTGTCACGTCAATGTTCTAATCGTTCACGAGCACCCATTTTCTTCAACTTGTGTGTTTTTTTTCATTATTATTATTTCTTGGATTTTCTCTCCCCAAATAATTTCGTTATCGGTCCATCGTGAATTTAATACCGAGATTAGTATATATGTGATTGTAATATGATAATAATCTTGGTCAGTAATAAGCTAAGACCGTTCGATATCAAATCCTCAATCAAGATTCTTGTAATTATTATTATTACGATCGTGGTTATATCGATTATCAATTTTTTTTTTGTATAATGAAGAAAAGAAAACGATTGTAAGGATAACGCGTGCACATGCAGCTGTTGGTCGCATGGTCTTTCCACCCAAATGACCAGCATTCGGCGTTTTGTTTCATAAAAATAATGTCACAAAAATTCCGAAACTGAATTTTATTAAAGATTTCTATATATATATGATTACATATATTATACAATCATTTATTAGGAATATTTGTGTCATCTGTAATAGATATAGGACGTAGTGTAATAAAAATAACCAATGACAAAGAAATATATATATATATATATATATACATATTATGTAATTATCTTAAAGTCGAACATATATATGGCTTATAGTTTCGATATAATTATTTCTTTTTTTGTTAAAAAAAAAGTAAATATGCAACCTTTTGTCAATTGAACGGTGTGTGGCTTATAGTGTTCGTCGGTGGGGACCGAATTGCTCTTTTTTTCATGTGAGATGTTCGGATTCATCGTGAATTAAAAAAAAATTAATATAGCACAAAAATATTACCATGAAATTAAAATTAAATAACATTTGATAGTTTGGTTGTAATTTTATCCAAAAAATACATACATTTGGACTTAATTTATTCTTTTGAATAAGTGTGTAGGATCCCAAAATTTGTATTAGTTCAAATATTAATATTTAGCTGTAACGTTATCCGAAATCTTGAAGAGTCAAAATCTTTATAATTAATGGCATATAAAAAAAAAGATCTTTATGCTAATGTCTAATGGTCCCTATTAGATATAGGTATCAAATAATCAATATCTTAGCCATCTTCGTTTGGTCCATTTCTATCCTATGCCATCAATTTGCAAAGGGAATTTGCCCCTAGAGAAAAAAAAAAAAAAAGAAATTTATAGCCATGAGAACGGGTAAATGGCCATCTTATATATAGAATCAATATTTAAAATATCAAAAATTTATTTTTTTAAAATACAAAAATCTATTTTTTTTATTGATGTTAAAATTGGATAAAAATTGACATCGAACCATAGATAAGATTACATAAAAAAAAAAGGTCAGAAATGTTACACGTTGACTCTCAAACAAAGATTAATATTGTTTTTGTTAAAATGGAATAATGCATAAATTCGAGTTCGACCGACCGAATGGTGAAAGTTCGAATCTTTAGGTTATCTTTATCGTGTGGGGAGAGAGAGAGAGAGAGAGAGAGAGAGAGAGAGAGAGAGAGAGAGAGAGAGAGAGAGAGAGAGAGAGCACAATGTCGCTATATGGAGGCGCCCCCACTTGGTGTATATTTGCATGTGCTAACATAAGGCCAATATTTAAAGACCCCTTAAAAAAGCGAAATTAAAATTTTTTTTTATCCGCATTTAAAAAGCGAAATTATTAAAAAGACATCCAGATGAAAAACAAAATAAAAATACATCTATACGTACATTTGTTCACTTGCTCATTTATATACATATTTATGATATATTTGAAGTCGCTATTTATCTTAATCTACCACACTACATTTTAATTGGTTGTCTCTTTAATATCTCATTTTATACAAGATGGTTAATTCAAATATCTACAAAACATTAAACTCTTAAAATAATCATTACACAAATATATACTTTTGTTTCTGAATTACATACAAATATCCAGTTATAGTTCAATTCAATTGCGAACTCTATTGGCTCGTGGGAATGGGCTTTAAAATATCTTGAAATGATTAGAATCGAGTATTAAATATAACACTTTCACGTGAAAATAAAAATATCTAAGGTTTTCATTCACAACGAATCATATTTTTTTTTTAGCTTTGAAGTTTCGAGAAAATATTAATTAGTTGTCAGCTACGTATTTATTAATGATTTCGTCGATATATAAATCTATTTTTATATCCAAATCTATTTTTGTTGTTCGGCCGCCAATTAAATTTTGAGTGAATAGAAAAGCGTAATTGCACGTGAGTATTTCTACGTATATGTGAAGCACGTAAATACGTACGTAGAGATTACGTTTTGATTCGACCAAAGTGGTGATGATGTATGGAAGCATCACCATATGGTCATATATAGAAACTTATTATATGTGTTTTATATAAACGGAAAATATATTTGGATAATAATGGGCGCATTTTCGCATTAAATACAATAATTGGGCAAAGTGCAATGTGATGTCAAGCTGGCTACGATTATAATGCAAGTTGTGTTTATTTTCCTTTCCTTTTTATTTTTCCTTTTTCACTAGATATAATTGTATTAGAAATATAATATTTAACAAAAAAAATATTAAAAATATAATATATAGATATAACTTTAACTCTCCGTAATTTTTAATAAATTAAAAAAATATATATTTGTCAAACAAAGCATGTTATCTGTTTCCAACTTGATACTGAAATCTTTGCATTCCAGATTTTGTAAGGTGCGAAAATATTTTGGGTAAACCGGTATCGGGTTAAATCCGGTTCTTGGGGCTGCATCTAACCAGTAAACCGGTATGAAAAATGGGCCCTGCGTACATCTGGGTCAACCCGGTTTTACTGCCAGTAAATATATATGTATATGTTTGGCCAAACCATTAATGTATGAAAATTTATATTCTTAATATTGGATATTATTTTCAAATAAATTGTATTTAAGATATGTGTGAATACCATAAAATTAAAAATCCACGTATCTCCCAATATTTGGTCTGTCGACTTGGTTAGTTGATAATTTGGTTAGCTACCTAAACCGGTTAATTAAAGGGTCAAACAGACAATGAAATTAATATTGTTTTCCAAAACGACCCCGCATGTTACGGCCATTTTAAGACCCACCAAAGCACGTGGATCTCGATTTCAAGACTTGCTTGTATATATTTCCATTTTCACGACTTTATTTCCCCACATTATCCTTAATTATTCCCATACATACATACATACATACATACATACATACATACATACATACATACATACATACATACATACATACATACATACATACATACATACATACATACATACATACATACATACATACATACATACATACATACATACATACATACATACATACATACATACATACATACATACATACATACATACATACATACATACATACATACATACATACATACATACATACATACATACATACATACATACATACATACATACATACATACATACATACATACATACATACATACATACATACATACATACATACATACATACATACATACATACATACATACATACATACATACATACATACATACATACATACATACATACATACATACATACATCTCAAAAAATCATGTCTGACCATTACATTGATTCATCGTAGGGCGGCCATAAGTGTTTTTACTGTGAATGTTTACCAAAATCAATAAATCGACTGCGATAGCAATTAATTAATTACACCCTATATCATATTTTTCATATAGACGCATTTTCATAAGATACATTAATTAGTATACGCACTAATAATCATGTACAAAACCGACGAGTTGACCGTGTGTATATATGCATGAATATGCTTTCTAATAACAAGATTTATGGATTAATGCATCCGCTTACTTTTGTAATAAAATTATAAAACTATCGATAATAATTCGCGTATCGTTGAAAATTATATATTTATATTAAGTTTGTGATGCGCAGTTATAATTTGTGTGAGAGACAGGAGGAGGACCATCACCTACCATACCTAAAGCTTTGTTTTTTTTCTTCCTTTTAAAACAAAATAATGTATGGTTATATCGATGTTTAGAATATTAATTATAAAAATTATTTTCCTTAAAAAGGACTCATTTCTTTATTATAATGAGAACGAGACATTTAGGAACGATCCAAATGGAGAGATTTTGTATCAAATATGTAATACCATAATTAATAAGAGCCGTAACCAAATGTATGACCGACCATATGATTGTGACTTTGGTCTAAATATTATACATATCACATGGGAATTCCATCTAAACGATATTTATCTCCAATCCCACGTCATCCATGTTGAAAAATACGTTTGTTTTCCTAACTAAAATATACGATTTAGGTAAACCTTGGACTTTAAATTGCATGCATATTCTTTTTTTATATATATAAAATGCATGCATATTCTCTTAATTCCAAAATAATATTTTGTTTTTTTGTTAAAATGGATATTTTTTTATATTATTAGGTCGTTTCCACCTAAAATGTGAATGATACCCACCTTGGATATAATCCGAAACTTAATTATATCCGATGAGAATCAGAATCGTTCTTTTCTTTTCCCTATATAATGTTATTGGTAATTAGTTTCTCGAGTTAATCCCTTGTAATAATATATATTAATTATTTGTTTGTTTGTTTGAGAAAAGAAAAAATCTATAAAAAAAATACCTGAATTTTTCAATTTTTATAAAATAAGACCTAAACTTTGTTTTTTATCAAATAAAACTCCAACAATAGATTTAAAAATGATAAAATTATAAAGTTAGGGTTTATTTTTTATTGAAAAATAAAATCGAAGTTTTATTTGATAAAAATAAAGTTAAGATTTTATTTTATAAAAAAATGTAATTTTAAATTGAGGTTTTATTTGATAAAAATAAAGTTAAGATTTTATTTTATAAAAAAATTGTAATTTTTCTTTCGAGAAAATAAAATGTCATACATGACACAAGTTTGATGTAACATATTCGGGTTACGTTTATAAATTCACTTTAACCGTAATGTGATGTGACATATCATATGATGATGATGAAATTGCTATAAAAAAGTTTGTAATGTCAGTGGATTAAAGAAGACAACCAGAAAAAAAAAAGTATAAGCCGCTTGTAGAAAAATGATTCAGCGCACACAACTTTTTCACGTGCCGACAAAAACAAAGTTACTGGACAGTCGTAATTTGTATCGTTTTCCATTAATTTTTTTTATTCCATTAATTTTATAATTATAATAAACTGGTCGTTTTTTCTTTTAGTTATAAAATCGTAAAAATTCGTAATCAGGACACGTACCGCGTTTTTGTTTCGCTTTATATATTTTTATTTACTAAAAAGTTATTCGAGATTATGATATAAACACGCCAATAATTATATGAACCGTTGGTTGGTCTAAGCCTTTTAGTTTTATGATTATATATTTATATAATCCAAATATATGTAATGTTTTTGGGGGATGGACGGTCCACGTTACATCTTGGATAAATAGCCTCGAGATTGTCTCGATGACAAGTGGTGGGGTCTTCGGACCGAGTTGGTTAAATAGTCGTTAATATCGGCTACTAGCATTGCAGACTTTACGATTTTGCCCTCATTTCTCTTCTCTTCTCTTTTTTTTTTCCTTTTTCTTTTTGTTAATTAATCGAATTAGTTAAAACGAATAAAGCCTAAAATCACGCTGAAGACAAACATGTTTACGCAGAAAGTGGCTGTCGTATTTGCATAAGATAGGAATATATCTGTATATATATATATATATATTACATGATAGATATATGTATGTCTCTCTCTAACTACCGTGCATGATCATATTCTGTGTTCTGTATCCCAAAATTTTGTTCTCATTCGAATTATCTTTAATAAAATGTTAATTACTTATTAGCCAAGTTTATATTTAAAAAGTGAGATTTAAGTCAAAGCATATGTTTATGCGCATGTATTAGTGTATGGGTTTTATGATATGAAGCACGCTGCACGCACAATAGCATATATATATATATATATATATATATTGGTATACACCGAAAAATCCAAATATTCTCCCATTAAAAAAACATTCAAAAAATTAAAAAAAAAACAAATGTGAAAAGTTTTACAAAATTGAAAATCTAATACTAAATTTTAGAAGGATAAAGTACTTATTCTTCGAGTGGTTCTTGTCATCTTGGTGGTTCATTTTCTTGTCTTTACCAACTTTCTTCGTTTTTATCGTTTCATTCTATGATGCGCATGTATACATAACCAATGCGGTGTATGTAATTTCTGTACCAAAAATTATACAAAAGTTATAGTTATATATATATATATATATATATATATCCTTTGATGAATTATTAATGTGTACGTTGGCTATCATCAACTGGGTGTTTACGTGTTGTATGAAGATTAAGAGCACGTACTTCGCGCGTGAGTACTCACCCTCTCCATCATTCAAAAGCTTTTTCATTGATATGTCATACAACTCTCACAGATCCATGTGAATACATATGCATATATACGTATACAGACAGACAGATTTGGTTTTTCTTTCAAAGGTATATATATACACACACATATACAGAGATATGGTGGATATTTTATTAAAAAATTAAACGGATAGACCTTAAGACTTTCAGACACGGAAAAAAAAACCCTAGAAAAAATGCCTTCCTCCCAACAAAAAAGGCCAAACATACTTGAAATATATAAATATACACTGATGGTGATAAAATTTAAAGTGGCAAAACAAAATTTACAAAAAAAAGGGAAAAAACAACGGTTTTATCACTAAAAAAAATAGTAATAATAAGAACCCTAGAAATCGTTTTCAATTTAAACGTGAAATTATATGGTATCTTTTTTTTTTTTTTGGTAGTAGTAGTTATTTGTTCTTTGTCTGCGCTCACACGGCCTTTAATTCCCTTTGGCATTAGCACCACTGTTTTTACTCTTAAAGAATCCTATGACATTTTATCGACCGTACGTACGTGTTTAAATTGGTTGTGAGTTATCATAGGATTCTCCGATTCGATCGGGTGAAAGGTTTTTGTTATTTATGGAAGTGAAAACGTTGCAGATTCAAGTTTTTTAGGTAATTTAATTATTGGGTTTTAATAAAAATATATATATTTGTATTTTTTTTTCAATCTCATTGTATCGAGCATTGTATTGGGATATTAATTATTAAACCTCACAAATTTTCAAACTCGGATAAGCTATAGTTTGAAAATGCATTGAATTAGCTTTTGTTTATTTTGTCCAACATCATGAGTACCTACAAAAACAAAATATATAGTTGACAACTTGACAATATATATATATATATATCGGGTGATATCCTCTCGTTATTAAAATATTCACATGCATCATCAAAACTTATAAATTAATTTAGATTTTTGGTTCAAAATATCTTGTCAGAAAAAAAAAATCTCAAAAGATATATCTTCGCACCAATCCGAACCATATTGATGACTACCTAACGTGTGAAACTGCATGTGCATTGAGTCTTGATCCAAAAAAAGAAGAGTGTATCAATGATTATTTGTTGGTTCCCTAATGATTAATTTGTAGATAAATCGTGAAAATAATCGAATTTTAAAATGATCGAGTTCGATGGTTACACGTTGGTTCAAATGTGTATTTCAAGTTTCAACCGCGCGCATGCGGGCATATAGTTATGGGTTTCTCATTTATCTAACTATTCATTTATTAATTTATATAAATTTGTTGGTCACCCTTGATAAATATTCTACTAGAAATGACGCAAGAAGAATTGGAATTTTTATTTAAATCAACTGAATAGAAAGATCAGACCGACGGTCCATATTATATGATGTAATATGTGGACCCATGTTTCGAGCTGAGATTACGGGAACCAGCCGTAGATTTCTCTCGCGTTCGGTTCTTGACCGCATTAAATTCAATACATTTTAACATTTATTTTTTTAATTACGTAAGGAAAATGCGAGTAACAAAAAAATAATATATATATATATATATATATATATATATATATACCAAACCCTAATAAATACCATGCAACACACACTGCATCTCACTTAATTTTAATCTTTTGCTTATGTACCAAAGTTAAATTGCTTTCTATTATTACTATTATTATTATTGGACGGCAGTTGGTTTATTTAAAACCAGAAACCGATCTAAAAAACGTGAAAATCTTTAATTTCTAGAGATACTTTCGGTGGTTTGATTTGAATTTATTGCATAGACTTTGCTAATTATATGGGTATTGTTATTTGGAATTCAAGTACAATGAAAAAACATTTATATATATATATATATATATATTGGGAGATGGTTACACACACAACATAAAATTTATTGAACTACAAGACCGATGAGACAAAGCTATACGTTTCATGATACATCAAAATCTCAAGGAAACCGTAGTGACCCACTTGGATTTCAATTTTGAATTTTCTTTGTCTATTCGCTCTCTTTTTTTTTTCATTTTTCCTTTTTCCACCGTTTTTTATTATTATTGATTGTAATTCCAACTTATGTTCATATAAACACACATAAAATTAATAACACAAAACAGAAGAGCATAACCCAAGGAAATGACATAATCGTATATAGAACAAAACATTAAAATTCATAAATTAGATTTTATTTTGTTCAAGTGGAGATTGGTGTTTTGTGATGTGTTCGAAAGGAGAGTGAAGAAGAAACCACACGGTTTGTAGGACAGAAGAAGACTGTCTTGTAGCTCCCATGTGCCCTGTCTGTTTGCTTTTTTCCATTTGCAAAATATTATTAATGCCCTCAGCGGTTTTTTGGTCCCAACAAAATAAAAATATATATGTATATATATATATATATATAAATAATTAACAATATACTAACATTAGAGCTAATAAAAAAAAAAGATGATTTAATTTTTAAATATGTTGCCTTTTGTTTCGGGAAGCTTAGTAGAGGAGCGAGTTAGTTGGGGTGGTGGCAAAAACGTAAATAACTCCAACTTCCTCACCAAAACTTTCTATAAATTCAAGTCCTCGTTCCCTCCTCGTTTCCCATCCCACCAAAGCTTCTTCCTTTATTCACTCTCAAAGGAAATAAGAAAATTTTCCCCAAGTAACCATTTTTCTCTCTCCATCTCCACCATTTTCCAATTCAAGCTACCAACTTCCTTCTTTTCCAATTTCTGCATAAGCAAAGTGATTAACTTTATTACCAATGTGCAGGTGCAAGAGGAAAAAAAACATGGGTTTTGTCGGGTTATTGGTCTTGGGTCTGGTCGGAGTAATATCCTCCGGCGTCAATGGCTACGGCGGCGGCGGTTGGACCAACGCTCACGCCACCTTCTACGGCGGCGGCGATGCTTCCGGCACAATGGGTATGCCTTTTCTTCTCCACCCACGAAATAAAGTTTCCACCTTTAATCTCCCTTTTCTCAATAACATTCCTTTAAAATCCAAATGGGCATAGAATGCAAACTCTGAAACGAGCAATCTATACGCCAAAAATGGTCCATATCCTTATCCTTACGAGATCTATGAATTTTCATACAGGAGGGGCTTGTGGGTACGGGAATCTATACAGCCAAGGCTATGGGACGAACACGGCGGCATTGAGCACAGCTCTGTTCAACAATGGCCTGAGCTGTGGGGCTTGTTTCGAGATAAGGTGCGTCAGCGATCCGAAGTGGTGTCTCCCTGGCTCGATCGTGGTCACAGCCACTAACTTCTGCCCTCCCAACAACGGTTTACCGAACAACGCCGGTGGATGGTGCAATCCTCCCCAGCAGCACTTCGACTTGTCTCAGCCTGTCTTTCAGCGCATTGCTCAGTACAGAGCTGGAATTGTCCCTGTTTCTTACCGAAGGTACATGTCCTGTTCTTCGCTATCTCTGTTTTTTTTATCTGAGACAGAGTAGATGATATTGCCTCTAACCCATGAAACGAGAGGTTGAAGCTTGAATCTTTCAGCTAAAAACCGCAAAAGATTCGTGGGATTTCTTCAAGTTTGTTCGATCGATCAACACGAGCCTTATTCCGGATTTTTTGTTCTGTGTGGTTTCAGAATTCCGTGCAGGAGGAGGGGAGGGATAAGGTTCACGATAAACGGGCACTCGTACTTCAACCTGGTGCTGATCACAAACGTCGGCGGCGCCGGAGACGTTCACTCGGCGGCGATAAAGGGATCTCGGACAGGATGGCAAGCCATGTCGAGGAACTGGGGACAGAACTGGCAGAGCAACTCTTACCTCAACGGACAGGCCCTCTCCTTCAAGGTCACCACCAGTGACGGCCGTACAGTCGTCTCCTACAACGTCGCTCCCTCCGGCTGGTCCTTCGGCCAGACCTTCGCCGGTTCCCAGTTCCGCTGAGCGACGGAAGGGCATTTTCGTAATCTCACTATCTCACCTATCCCGTAGTAGAATGGTTTGTAGTAATTAGCAGCAGTAGCAGAGTAACGAGGAGAGGGGTAGATTGGTAATTTCCGCCCCTCGTGCAGACCGGGCCGCCGCCGACGATGAGTCGCGTCATCTTTTGGGCCTCTTTATTTTACGGAAGGCCTCGATGACGTCATATCTTTGGACCGTCCCTTTTTTATTATACATTTTTTTTATATGAGGCGTGGGATTTAAAAAAAAAAAGTAGAAAAGGAGCACATGTAGGGTCGGTGGTAATATTACTGATGCAGAGGTGGATTTATTACCACCCGCTAGTAGTAAAAGTAGTATGATTTTTATTCACTGGATTTTAATTGTTAAATTCCCCATTTTACCCTTAGGGTGTGAAAGCAAGGGGGAGTTTTCAAGCGGTTTGAGTTTGGTAATTGTCAAAATTGTATTTTGTATCATTGTGTGGTTGTATGAGAGATTAAAAAAAACCTCTCTTATGTTGGCTTCTCCTAATAATGAAATTTTAAATTTTATCATATGCTTTGTTTCCTTGAAATATACAATCATGTGACCGATTGATAAGTTTCTTCTATCTACTGCTTGTTTAACCAGATTTTGCAATAAAAGGAGGATTTTTATTGAATTCCTACACGTTACGTAGTTAAATTTTATCTTTAAAAAATATTCTTATAAATATTTACTTTAAAAATGCAACATATATCACCTGATTATGCCTTCTAACGATCGTTTATCATAGAAGTTCTTTTTTTTATAATCTAGAAATTCACTGCATATTTGATCTAATTATATCTTCTAAAAGATCGAAAAACCCCGGATAAATATTTCTTTCTACAACTGGTTTAAAAACAGGATGAAAGCATGGTTGATATTTATTTTTTTTAAAAAATGAAAAGAAACGGCTCAAAAGCGTATATTTGATATGAGAAAAAAAAAAAGCATAGGAAAAGGCGAGGGTCACTGTATCAGCAGAGCCATGTGGCAGCCGACATTTTCAGCTGGGTCCCACTTCAGAACGTGCTCCTTACGTCAGTCACGTGAAATTGTCTGGCCCCTACAATTTAACGTCCTTTCATGACAATGGGCCTGTGAATGGCCCATTAACAGAAATACCCATGAGTTCATATCCATGGCCCATTTAACAGCCCAACTCGGCCCGTAAGCCCCACCGTGGGGAAAAGCAAAAAAGAAAAGAAACGAACTGAAATTATTGGGTTAAAGGAAATGTAATAAGGTATTTATTTACATAATGCTAAGGGATTAGAAGCCCCTCTCTTTCTCTCTCTAGTTATTATGCTTTGTAACGTAAATATGGAAGACACTAAAAAGAAAAAGAAAAAGAAAAAAAAAAGAAACGGAAACGTATATGAGAAAAATTATTACGGTGTGACGATTTGAACAAGTGAGGTAAAAAAAAATAAAAATAACCCGCTCTGGTGAAAATATATGACGTGACTACGCTTCTGGATATGCCGTGTATCTTACGTAACTTTCCTTTGTGTGTATATATGTATTAGATATATATAGATATTATCTGCTCTTATGGCTTCCGGGTTTGGCAAATGAGGAAAGAACCCACGTTCGACAATGGAGCTTGGCTCGTGTTCTGCCCCTCCTCACAGATGGGCAAAGGTTTCAAGAAACGCCATGGATTCCGGCAATGATTCTCAGTTCGGTTGCTGCAAAAAAAAACATAGAAGGTTGTCGGAAAGATTCATTCAGGACAAAAACGAGATACGGGGCAGTGGCAAGAACTGAGAGAGGAGATGAAGAAAGAGAGATGGTACCCGTGAGAAGAGAGGATCATCATAACCAGAAACAGAACAAGGTATAACAGATGCGGAGGAAGCCCAGTTTCCGGAATCCATGTTGAATTGCGGTCTTGAAGCTTCCAGGATCTGGCTAACGTAATAATCGGCAGGGCTTCCGAGCAGATTCCACTCGGCTAGTTGCTGCAGCTTTGGATCGTTCAAGAAACTGAGGTTGTAGGCCATTGAAGGGTATTGGTTGTTGCTGTTCATCATCAGATTATTCGGGTCGGTGCAACTTCCGGTGAATTCACTCCCTACGCAGTTTTCTATACCCGAATTCGATAAATCTGGACTTTTACTTGTTCCGAACAGTCCTGAGTAGTTTCCCAGCGATGAACTGGCGGAACATGCCATTTCCCTTTTGACAATAACCAGGAAGGAATGATTAGAAAGGATAAGTAGAGAGATTGATTATCAATTCAATGAGAAAAAAAAAAAGAGAAAGCCATTTTCGCCGGGATGGTACCTGTGATGAAGCAAACTGGGATCTTCTTGTAGAGAAATGTTCATACTTCCGTCATTATGTACCCACGAGAGTGGCTGAAACTGCTGCTCGGAGTCCATCCCGAATGATAAAGGCATCTCACTCTGTATCTGTTTTACAAATCAGACATGTCGGTACTGCATATATATATATATGTGTGTGTACACAAATCTTACTCCAAGAATCAGATAAAGGCCAAAGCTTTTAATGTCCATACTGATCCTCTACCTCATTTTTGCCATCCAAGTGTATAAGTTGCTGCTGCTGCTGCTGCATGTTCTCCTGCAATTGAAGATCACATACTTAGAAAGATTCCGGTGAAATATGGAAGAGAGAGAGAGAGAGAGAGAGAGAGAGCAAAAATAGATCAGATGAGTGAGGCAGTGATGATGGTGAGACCTTATGGGCACGAACTTGATCAAGACTCTGCCTTAGAGCATTTTCCATTTGACCCAGATCATCGATACTATCAATCTTCTCTGGTTCAGTCCAATAGCTAAATCAGGAAACATCAAAACTCAGAATAAGCTATGTAACATAATTGTCACAACATTGAAATGATTGTGTTTCGGAAGATTGATGTATACCTTAGTCTCGTATGTACTTCTGATAGTTGCATCTGCAGCATCTTGGCTCTGTTAGTTACCTCCTGAGGTTACCGGGTTTTGAAAGTTCATCGAGTTAGCAGATATTTCCATCACGATTAATCTTTAACCGAGGTCTCGGATTGAGACAAAACATTGTCAAGTACAGCCGGTTAGGACGGTGTTACATACCTCATAGGTTGATTTACTGAAACAACACAAGAGAGAAATGATTTGAATCAGATATAATCACCACTTGACACACAATAACAATTCAATCAGCTCTGAGATATTTTATAATATCTGCGAAAACGCACCTTCTCCCGAAAAACTCCGAGATATTAACATCATGATCGAGCTTCATGAATGTTTTCTTCAAGGCCTGGAATTTTTTACAGAGCAAAAAGACATTGAAGATATATAGCCAAGCTGAACAAAAACCAGAATTGACTGAAGAAAATAGAGACAGGAAACAGCAAAGGGACTTACCTCAAGGCTCTCTAACTTCCTGTACCAAGATACAAAGAAACAAAGAGTTGGATATAACTTGCCAAACAAGAAACGAAAAGATCTCAGAATCTAACGTTCAGTGACATAAGAACAAGATTTTCCGACAAGATATACCTCTTTGCCCTTTCCTGAGGAGTGAGTTGAGCCAACTTCGTGATGACCTCTTCGAGGCTAAACATAGAAACATCCAAAAAAAAGGGGG